>NC_092761.1:68401198-68704228 GCF_047496795.1 Chiloscyllium punctatum | reverse complement strand
CCTTGACATTTCACAGCACATCTTGTAGATAGTGCACACTGCTGCAACTGAATGCCGGTGTTGAAGGGGGTAAATATTGTGGATGTGGTGCTTATCAAACAGGTTTTTTTGCCTTGTCAAGCTTCCTAAGTGTTGTCAGAGCTGTACTCATCGGGACAAATTGCAAGTATTCCATTGTGCCCCTGACTTATGCCTTGTAGATGGAGACAGGTTTTGGGGAGTCAGGACATGGGTTATGCATTGCAGGATTCCTAGCCTCAAACCTGCTCTTGCAATTCCAGTATTGTATTGTAGCCAATCCAGTTCCATTTCTGATAGTGGGCAATCTCCAGGATGTTGATAGTGGGAGATTCAATGCTCATAATGCAGTTTAATACCCGGAGTGATGATTGAATACCCACTTGTAGGAGATGGAAATTGGTTGGCACTTGTTATCCATGAATATTATTTGCCACTTGTTGGCTTAAAAATGGATATTGTCCAGATTTTGCTGTATTTGGACGTGGACTGCTTCAGTGTCTATGGAGTCATGAATAGCGTTGACCATTGTGCAATTATCAATGAATGTCCCCACTTTTGACCTTTTGGTGGAGGGAAGGTCATTGATGAAACAGCTGAAGATGGTTGGGCCTGGGACACTACCCTGAAGAACGTCTGCAGAGGTGTCCTAGAGTTGAGATGGCTGACCTCCAGAAAATAAACCACCTTCCTTTGTGCCATATATAACTCCAACCAGCAGAGAGTTTTCCCCCAATTCCCATTCATTTTGCTCGGACTTTCTCATACCAAACCAGATCAATTGTGGTCTTGGTATCAAGGACAGTCATTCTCACCTAATCGCTGGAATTTCACTCTTATAGTCCATGTTTGAACCGAGGTTGTCATGAGGTCAGAAACTGAATGGTGCTACTAGAACTCAAAGTGAGCATGAGTAAATAAATTATGAGGGAGGTTCCTGCCTTAAAATCAATGGATTTTCCTGTGTCTGCCTTGTTGATTGTTTCAGGTCCATGCAAATTTGGATGGACCCATTAAGTAGAGAAAGAGTAACCATGTCTGAACACTACTTCATTAGTTCTGTTATCAGTGAAATGACACTCATTCTGTTCAGTTTGGCAACTTATGTTTTGATTGCTTTCATTAAGGGATGTCTGAAGATGAGTGACAGGACCCAAAATGTTGACACTGCTTTTTGTCCACAGATGCTGCCAGACCTGATGAGTTTCGCCAGCTATTTTTGTTTTTCTTTCAGATTTCCTGCATCCACATTTTTTTTTATTCTGGATTAATTTTCTTGAGTGTATATACATATAATGTTTTAGCATCGTTCTTCAGAGTGATGCTGTATTCAGCATTGTGCTTCCCTCATCTGTTGAATCATTCAGGGTGTTTCTGTTCGTGAGTTCTTTATCATCTGTTGTTAAACTGTTTTGACCTTTTGAAAAAAACTTAGGGCAGGATATGTATTTTTGCACAGGGGTGAGATTTCTTATTTGTGAATTAGGCCTACATTCTCCACTATCTGACAGTCCTTGTGTTGAAGAATTGCTTGCAGCACACCTTTAATCTTAAGTGCTAAATTTCCTGGAACATGTGTATATGCATTACTTTGAGAAAGTGAGGACTGCAGATGCTGGAGATCAGAGCTGAAAATGTGTTGCTGGAAAAGTGCAGCAGGACAGGCAGCATCCAAGGAGCAGGAGAATCGACGTTTCGGGCATAAGCCCTTCTTCAGGAATGAGGAGGGTGTGCCAAGCAGGCTAAGATAAAAGGTAGGGAGGAGGGACTTGAGGGAGGGGCGTTGAGAATGCGATAGGTAGAAGGAGGTTAAGGTGAGGGTGATAGGCTGGAGAGGGGATGGGGGCGGAGAGTTCGGGAAGAAGATTGCAGGTCAAGAAGGCGGTGCTGAGCCCGAGGGTTGGGACTGAGATAAGGTGGGGGGAGGGGAAATGAGGAAGCTGGAGAAATCTGCATTCATCCCTTGTGGTTGGAGGGTTCCTAGGCGGAAGATGAGGCGCTCTTCATCCAGGCGTCGTGTTGCTGATGGAGGAGGCCAAGGACCTGCATGTCCTTTGCGGAGTGGGGGGGGAGTTAAAGTGTTCAGCCATGGGACAGTTGGGTTGGTTGGTGCAGGTGTCCCAGAGGTGTTCCCTGAAACATTCCACAAGTAGGCGGCCTGTCTCCCCAGTGTAGAGGAGCTATAATGCTTTGGACAGTATGTTTTCAATCGTGGTTCTGTATCTGATAGTTTAGTAGCCCTGTATTGAGCCTAGAATTAGTGAAATACCCATTGACATAAATATCCTTTTCCAAAAGGTTAGACCTAGATCACCTCTTTCCCGGAAACCCTTTAGGTTTTTCTTCTGCTGGTATGATGTGGAGGTGCTGGTGTTGGACTGGTGTGGACAAAGTTAAAATACCACAGTGCCAGGTTATAATCCATCAGGTTGGGCTATAATTTGGTGTTGTAAGATTTTTAACCTTCTACAGGTATATTAGCCAACCTCAGTAACCTCTTTGTATAGATTGCTGTTTGACTACTTACTTTTCTGTTTCTCTCCTACTTTGGTACATTTCTGAAAGTGATAACTTATGTTACAGACTATTTTACATATTATCACTGAACTGCATCATGAAGAAGAATCATTGGATTCAACACATTTACTCTGTTTTTGTTTTCTCAACAGGTGCTGCCAAAACGCTGAATTCCTCAAGCAACTTCTGTTTTTGTTATAAGCTCAACTATGCACCAACACCATCGTTTTAAAGCAGATCAAATCCAGAGAAATTATTCTTCCATATCAGTTCTTTAGGTTTAATTACATTGCTTCTCCTCAGTTCTGTCCTGTGAACTTTGAATCTTCTTATATGAACACCCAAAAAAATGAAAGCTTCGACTTTCTCAGTCTTTTAAAACTCTGCTGATTTCTAACCAAATACCCTGATCTTTTACACTAAGGTAACTGCGTCTTCCCTGCATTGACCTCTATTTCTTTCCCAGATATAAAGTACATTTGCTTCTAACCTGAAGAGTTTACTTCCAAAAACCTGTCCTAAGAACTTTCACCCTCTGATTTCCAAAGCTATAATTAATCTTTGGTTATTCTAAACCTAAAGCAAGCTAATATTTTTCAATATTTACTCTCCTACTGCAAACCCTATGATTGTAACAATAATATTCTATTAACTCCCCAAGGTTTCTGAGTACCAATTCCCTGATGCACTCTGGATCAGGTCACTGTTCAAAATGAAAACTCTATAACCTTGACTTATTTTTAAAACACTTCACAAATGTAACCAACACCCATATGCCACTAGTTTAAAATCTGAACTCAAAACACTATGTCACAAATCTTTCACCATGTATTATTATATATCGTAAGGCACTTCACAAAAGTGAATAACTGACCATAGAATTCTAGCTGTGTGGAAGAAGGCCATTCAGCCCATCAAGTCTACACTGACACTCCAAAGAGCATATGCATCCCTGGACAGTATGAGCAATTTAACATAACCAATCTACCTAACCTGCACATCTCTGTACTGTGGGAAGAAACCAGAAGAGCACTTGGAGGAAACCCACACATACACAAAGAAAATGTGCAAGCTCCGCACACTGTCAGTTGCCTGAGGGTGGAATCAAACTCAGGTCTCTGGTGCTGTGAGGCAGCAGTGCTAACTATTGAACCACTATACCACCTATGATTGATAGTTTAGAATTTTTCTTGAAATGAATAATGAATGGACCTGATTTTTTAAAAACTGCTTTTAGCACAGTTGCCAGCAGAAGACATGAATTGCAAGTGTGAACCCTTAGTTAAGAAAGAAAAACATGACTGCTAAAGATCTGAAATCAGCACAGAATTATTGGAAATGAGTAGCTGTTCAGAAGTAAATTGGGAAGAGTACAAGCTATATTAATGGGCCAGAGTTTAGAGTTGACCAGCTTTGACTGAAACAAATATGCCCAATAAAGCTGTGACCATTTCCTAATTTTACTTTAAGTCCAAGCTCTAGTCAAGGGAATTTTCATATAGCTAGGAATGGTAATATCATAATGCAGGGTAAGCAGCTAAAACATTTAAATATTCTTATGGACAGAAAACAACAAATGACTTCTACTTTCAATTACATTTTACACAGAAAGAAATAATCGTTTGGGACATATGCATTAAAAATATACAAAACAAAACAAGGTTAAGTAGATCTATCATTAATATATTTGAGAAACGTAACTTTCCACAAGCATACAATTAGGCTCTCTGAGTGAGTAATTTCTCTTAGCAGTAACGATGAACTTACCATTTGGTTAAAAACACAATGACAGCTCAGTTAACAAGGAATAACTTTTTCAAAGATTTGTATGTACAGACAAACTGCATAAAAGGGCTCATTCTCATCAGTTCAGAGATGTTTTAATTGATTACAATCCATAGGGATTTCAAAACCTCACTGCCAGCAACCTCAGGATTTCCACAATTAATCGTCCACATGCACACTCCAAATCTTGCTGTCAACTTGTGGGAAGGAATGACAGCTAATATTGACAACTTCACAAACTTGACTACTGTAAATTCCAGTTCAAGCATTTGAGAAGGATGCTTAAGCAAAATTCAGAATAATGTTTGAATTATTTGTAATTATTATGTAAATTCTGAGATAGTGTCATAGCGATGTACAGCATGGAAATAGAACCTTCGGTCTAATCCGTCCATGCCGACCAGATAATCCAACCCAATCTAATCCCAACTGCCAGCACCCGGCCCATATCCCTCAAAACCCTTCTGATTCATATACCCATCCAAATGCCTTTTAAATGTTGCAATTGTACCAGCCTCCACCACTTCCTCTGGCAGCTCATTCCAAACACATACCACCCTCCGTGTGAAAAAGTTGCCCCTTAGGTCTCTTTTATATCTTTCCCCTCTCACCCTAAACCTATGCCCCCTAGTTCTGGACTCCCCAACCTCAGGAAAAGACTTTGTCTATTTATCTATCTATGCCCCTTATAATTTTGTAAACCTCTATAAGGTCACCCCTCAGCCTCCAACGCTCCAGGGAAAACAGCCCCAGCCTGTTCAGCCTCTTGCTCTAGCTCAAATCCTCCAACCCTGGCAACATCCTTGTAAATCTTTTCTGAACCCTTTCAAGTTTCACAACATCTTTCCGATAGGAAGGAGACAGAATTGCATGCAATATTCCAACAGTGGCCTAACCAATGTCCTGTACAGCCGCAACATGACCTCCTAACTCCTGTACTCAATACTCTGATTAAATTGCCTCGTCAAACTATGCAGTGGTATCCTATGAGAATTTTTGAGTTTCACTTGAACAACATTGGAGGCTGTAGATAGAAAGATTTGTGTTAGAGAGAGACAGAAAATTACAATGGCAAGTGATTAGAAACTCACCTAAGTCGAGATTTTCAGCAAAGGGATGACTCAATTTTCACTTGGCCTTCTGGTGTTTCCCAGAATTCCAAGTCTAGGCATTGACATTTATATTTGTAACTTCAAATTGACTACCTTCTTCCCAAAGAAAGAAAGGAAAGAAAATTTGTTGCTTGCTATCATGTGTCATTAGATTCAAATAGAAAAATAGCAAGAGAAGGAGTTTTACCTATGAATACTTGTAGATTATGTGCTGAGAATAGTGCAACTTCGAAATTCATTAATGAGAGAATGTTGGTAGTCAGGGTAATCTGTATGCAGAAGACAGTGGTGTCAACTACTGCATGCCATGGAGTATTGCCTAAATAATTGATGAAATAATTATTGCAAGGCACTTTCTACTGACTGCCTTTAATTACAATTCAGTTGCATTAATTGAACCTTGCACAAAAAGCTGTCTGCCCACAGGGGTCTGTAACCATTAGATGAAATTTGCCTTAAGGTGCTCCTATAGCACACCAGCCTATTAAAAGTTACCAAGCATTTATGAGCAGTAGCATTTCCTGGTCATTTATATCTAATTTCCCAAACATATCAGCAGCACGGTGGGGGGGGGGGGGTGGTTTACACCTTCATATTCATCGAGAGGAGTGATGACAGCATTAAGAGACTGCAACAAATGTGCGGCCACTTTATAGTGAGTAACAACGTGAAATGTGTCTTAGCTCAGCAAAACATGAGGAGGACTTTATTTCCTTTTTCCCTAAAAGCAGAGTCTCACCTCACACAGACAGGACTGACACTTACATTTTATACACAGTTTATCCTTTGGATTTTTCCCAATAGAGTAATTAGTATCAAAATAGTGGCCAGCAATATAGGTTAGTGTCTGCTACAAAACTGGCTGATTGTGCTGCACAGTGATAGCCCATGAATTCCAAACATTATAACTAGCATGGATTTTTGAGAGATGAGCAGCATGTTGTTTTTACAACAGCTGGCCAGTGGGAACAAAAGGTAAACTTGAATAAATTAATTGCACAACTCATTACCCTATAGGTAATGTGCACTGTTAATTGCGAGTTTAAATTTCCACACAGTGCATTAAGATTGAAAATTACTCATATATTTAGCTATCAAATTTATTCACTTCCTTTAGTCTACAAATTGGAATGTGTAATATTAACACACAAAGCCTAAAGTTTTCATACTGAATTATTTTGTCTGCTGTTTCACCAGAGGTTTGCAGTTGAAGTAATTGTGTTAATGGATTCACTAAAAATAGCACTGAGAATAATAAAAACTTCCAGTGCTGGTTGACTCATCTGTGTCAACTCTTAGTCAGAGGAATCCAAACCAATCATAGTATGCTCCTCTCTTCAGTCTATGCACTCTCATCTTAGGTGTTGATTCATCACATTAGAGGCATGAAGCTTTGACACTAGAGTCACAAGCACTAGGCACAATTTAACATTATCCTATAGGGTAAGAAAGCAGGTAGGAGAAGGGAAATACCTTGGGCACAATACCAGTAGCACAGGTCTAATTAGCGACCGAACCTCGCTTGCTCCCACAGAGATTTTACCTTTGGTCGGAAGGCAATAAGGACTAATCAATTACGGGAAAGGCTGACTTCCAAAGTGGTGAGGGGGTGGGTGTTGTGTCCACCAGGTGAAACCAGCTCAGGTATTGACTAGTCTGGGGAAGGCTAACTCTTTTAGGGCCCTCTCAGTCAATCAAAAGTCTGCCCTAAGGGAATCCCTTCCCTTGGCAAAGTTTTCCCTCACCTCTCACTCTGATGATACTGGTCACCTACCATGCCTTCGCCTGGCAACCTGGTCTGAGCAAGACCCTGATTTACATTCAGCCAGGCTCTCCGTGGCCTTTACCCTTGAGGGAATTGCTATAGGCCTGTCCCCAGTGCCACTGCTGGGACAAAAGAGTGACCTGCACTCGACTGGCCAGCAGTTCTCAGAGGAGATTCTTGATCCCTGATGATGGCAGATGTCCTGCTCATGCCTAATTAATAGCCTGAAAGCTGTTCACTCAATGCAGTGAGTCAGCTCCTTTAGGCTGGAGGGAGGGTGAGAGGTCATCGCACCCCCATGCTAACCTAAACCCACTAAGAGGTAAACAGGGAGGGTAGACAATCGAAATTGACCAGGTTACTCACTTATCCCATTTCTGCCTGCATATCACTAATCCAAATTTTAGACTACTCAATTGAGCAAATAGCAAGGAAATTCACCCAAAGCTAGTTCTTCTGCCTCTTTACTTTTCTCTCATCTTGAATTACTTCAGAGAAGCTTTCAGTTACCTGACCAAATTGCACCTTATGTGACCCACTGTTAAATTTTGTGCCGTGGAATATCTTACTAAGTTAAAAGTAAGATATATTATGTTGTTGATGTTGAGTCTTATATGGCCTCTGATTAGCTTGGGGTTCCATGAAGTAAGCACAGTTTCCACAGGTGCTCAGGCTGGATGACTATAGGAGGATCAAATGGGAGAGGAGGAACAAATGGGTTTAGCAACTTAAAAAGTGGATAAATGTGCAAGCCTGGATGCAATTTTGTTGGTGGAAAAGTAAGGAGATATCTGGGGTACTGGCAATAATTTTCAAATCCTTTTTGGCCATAGGTAAGGTGCCAGAGGATTGGAGGACTGCTAACATTGTCCCATTAATTAAAACAAAAGGAGAGAGATTGGGAAAATACAGACCAGTCAGTCTCTCTGAAGGGCAGAATACATCTGCACTGAGAAAACCATAGGTTAATCAGGGATTGTCAGCATAGATTTGTTAAGAGAAAGTTATCTCTGATAAATTTGATTGAATGTTCTGTGGAGGTAACCTGGAGTGTTGATGAGGCTAATTTAATGTAATTTACATGTACTTTAGCAAGACTTTGATACATTAGCTCATTGCAGATTATTTAAGAAAGTAAGATCTCATGGCATCTAAAGAAAAGTGGCACATCAGATCCAAAGTTGGCTGAATGACAGGAAGCAAAGGTATAAGGTTGTTTCTGAGACAGCACTGCCTTTTTTTAAGATTAGATTCCATGCAGTATGGAAACAGGCCCTTCGGCCCAACAAGTCCATACTGACCCTCCGAGAAGTAACCCACCCAGACCCATTCCACTACCCTACATTTGCCCCGGACTAATGCACCTAACACTGTGGGCAATTTAGCATGGCCAATTCACCTGAACTCTATATCTGTGGATTGTGGGAGGAAACCCACACAGACACAGGGAGAATGTGTAAACACCACACAGACAGTCACCCGAGGTGAGAACCAAACCCAGGTCCCTGATGCTGTGAGGCAGCAGTGCTAACCAGTGAGCCACCGTGCCTCCATACTTTTGTAGTGGTAATTCACAGGACTCAGTACTGGGGCCTTTACTGTAGGCATGTATATGAATATTTTGGACTTAACAATGTGGTGTGTTGGCTATGACCACAAAGTTCAAGAATGACACAAAAGTTGGTTGATTGGCAAGTATTGCGGAGGATAGCTATAAACTGCAGGAAGTTATCAATGGACTGGTTAGATGACAGAGCAATGGAAAATTGAATTCAACTAGCAAAGTATGAGGCATGAACTTGGGGAGTGCTGACAAGCCAAGGAATTACACTGTGCATGCTCGGACCATAGAAAGTATTGGAAATTAGAGGAACTAAAAAGATGTGCATATTCGCAGATCCCTGAAGATAGTAGGGCTGTTAGATTTTTTTATTTGCTCACTGGCTGGCCAGCATTTACAGCCCATCTCGAATTGCTCTTGAGAAGGTGGTGGTGGTGAGCTGCTTTTTCAAACTGCTGCACTTCATCTGCTATGGTGCATTGACCTACAATGCTTTAAGGGAGGGAATTCCAGAAGTCAGAATTCCAGTGGGCAGCATGGTGGCTCAGTGGTTAGCACTGCTGCCTCACAGCCCCAGGGACCAGGGTTCGATTCCAGCCTCGGGCGACTGTCTGTGTGGAGTTTGCACATTCTCCCCATGTCTGTATGGGTTTCCTCTGGGTGCTCCGGTTTCCTCCTACAATCCAAAGATGTGCAGGTTAGGTAAATGGGCCATGTTAAATTACCCATAGTGTTCAGGGATGTGTAGATTAGGGGTAAATGTAGAGTATTAGGGTAGGGGGATGGATGTGGGTGGGTTACTCTTCAGAGGGTCAGTGTGGACTTGTTGTGCTGAAGGGCCTGTTTCCACTCCGTAGGGATTCTATGAAATACTCTATGAAAAAGCATGCTGAGTGGCTTAGAGGAGAACTTGCAGGTGGTGATATTCCTATGTATCTGCTGCCCTTATCCTTCAATGTGGAAATGGTCATGGGTTTGGTAGGTGCTGCCTGAGATGGTAGATAAGAAGGCATATGTGATATATGTTTTTATTAGCTGAGACACAGAATACAAGAGCATGGAGGTTATGCTGGAACTGCATAAAATGCTAGATAGGCAACAACTAGGATACTGCATGCAGTTTTGGTCACCACATTACTTGAAAGACATGTTCAAACTAGAGTTTAACCACAATGCTGTCTGGACTAAAGGGTCGGAGCTAGCAGAAAAGACTGGAGAAACTGGGGATGGTTTCCTTTGTGCAGCTAAGACTGTGATGGGACATGATACAGATGTACAAGATTATGAGGATTATGAGATTATTGATAGTGTGGATAGGAAGGGACTTTTAGTCACAGAGTAATGGAGATGTACAGCACCAAAACAGACCCTTCGGTCCAATTCGTCCATGTCAACCAGATATCCCAATTCAACTTAGTCATACCTGCCAGCACCCGGCCCATATCCCTCCAAACCCTTCCTATTCATATACCCATCCAGATGCCTTTTTAAATGTTGCAGTATTAGTAGAGAAGTCAATAGCTAAGGGGCATAGACTTAAGGTGAAAGGTAGAAAGCTAAGAAGAGAGTTGAGTAAAATTGTTTTTAACTGAGAAAATGGTGGGAGTCTGGAACTCAGTTCCTGAAAGTGTGGTTGAGTCAGAAATTCTCATACTATTTAAACAGCATTTGGGCATTCACCTGTTTTCCATAGCCTCCAGGCCAATGGGTCAACAACTGAACAATGGGATTAGTGCAGTCAGATCTTTATGTTCTGACACAGGCATAATGTACCTCCTGTGCTGTAAATGTCCATGTATCTATGATTCAATGAGTCACACATAGGGCCCACACAACCCCCAATCTGCCCAGTCTATTATGTTGAAGACTATTCAAAAAATGTCCAAGCCAAGGCGTGTGAGCCTGTGTCTGGACAGGATGTTCTCAGCAGGCCTGAGTCCTCTAGTCCTAGCCAATTCTTCCAAGCCAATGGAGCCAGCTATGAAGCAGACTCACTCCATCACAGCTGTAGATGTCAGGACCACACTTAGTGAGAGGGGAAGGATGAAAAACCTACTGTGGGCTCACGGTGATAGTTCATTATAAGGTTTCTTGTAATTTTGTAAATATATATTGACTTGGAATCTTAAAATTCTACTGTGGTTCTTTTGACACTGTCTGACTCGGTGAAGTTGTACCCACATGAGAAAATGCCTTTCTGACATCTCAAGGATGAAAGATGTTGTAATGGCCAGGAACTGTCGACAACATGAGATGCGGTGACTACTGCCAAGCTGTTGTACTTCGATGAGGACAACACTGAATCATGGGATTGTTACAGTGGATAAGGAGACCATTTAGCCCTTGTGCCTGCACTGAGGCTACACGTAATTTTAGATTCCCTACAGATTAGACAGTGTGGAAACAGGATGTGTGTGTGTGTGTGTGTGTGTGTGTGTGTGTGTGTGTGTGTGTGTGTGTGTGTGTGTGTTGGTGGTCGTTATGAGAGTCTGTGAGAGAATGTATGTATGCGTGTATGTGTGTGAGTGTTAAAGGGATATAAGTCTGTGAGAGGGTGTGTGTATGAGTGTGGGAGTGTATGTGTGAGCGTATGAGAGAGGGTCTACATGTGTATACGGGTCTGTAGGAGAGTGTGCTCCCCCCACACATAACCACATGTGTGCACACGCACACGCACATACACGCGTGCGCACACACACACACAAGTTTGTGGAATGAATTTGCACTTGCAGAATTTCATTTTATTTTGCTCAAAAACTGCATGAATCCATGTAAGATTCTGTAAATCTGTTTTTTAGATTAGAATCAGTCTGAACATTGGGGCACAGACAGTCTCACACAGGTCAACTCACACCTTAAATGCATTATCTGGGCCAACATGACACCAATTGTTAAAGTTTATTTGAGAATATAACCTTTAAAAAGTTCTGCAATTTACATATGAAAGAACTGAAACCAACATATTCATTCTAAAAGGTGAGAGACTTAACAAACAACCCAGGTCTTTTTCAATATAGTATATATAATTTCAGTTACATCACACTGTAAACTTTTGCTATAAATTCTGTGTCTGACGATCTTATATTCCACCTGATGAAGAAGCAGTGCTCCAAAACCCAGTGCTTCTAAATAAACCTGTTGGGCTATAACCTGGTGTTGTGTAATTTTTAATTTAGGATTTACACCCTCACCTTAAGAAGGCCAATGGTCTGTTCCACTGTTACTGTGGAGGGAGTGTGGGCAGCACTATATCACCATCCTGAACCAGTCAAAATATTTTGTAAAAACGTCGCCAGTCATGTTGGAAAGGGAAGCAGTCTTCCAGTTTCCATCCCTATATGGCTTAAGGGCCTTAGGAGGGGGGCAGGAACCTAACAGCTGTCCAATATGTACATATCATGAGATATCTGATGATAATCTCCAATCTCTAAAACCTGGCATCATTGCTTACAGACAGGTTGAGCTCTGACAAATCTTTTCAAAAACTCAAAAGGTTGCTCATTGACAGAGTGGAAGCCTTTTCTGTTAATGAGCTCTGCAGGTTGCTGATTGCACATTCTCAAAGCGTACTCTGTATCTGATCGTTTTCATTTTTGCCATTTAAGAACATAAGAACTCAGAGCAAGAGTACATCATTTACACTCTTGATCCTATCATGGCCAATCACCTCAACCTGATTTCCAACTTCCTTGGCATGACCCATACAGCTCAAGGGAACAGAAATTTCCGAGTTTTGCATTTAATATATATGTGTACATATTAAGAACATGGGTTACAGCTATAATCTAGTTCAAGTATTTATTGTATTCTAACATGAATTCCATGTGTTCCTTTGAGCAATTTTTCTTTTTTCTAAATAGCCATTTACTGAACATGGTTTGGAGCTTTCAGATTCACTGAGAAATAATTAGAAGCTGGGAGCAGTTTAGATTAAATCTTCGGTAAATTTCACAGAGCTCTATTGTTATTATGTTGAACAGATGGCAGAGCTAATAGTAGTTTTGTCCAGTTTAACCTTTAAATAATGAAATTACACCCTGATGAGCTACTACCAGGCAGAAATATCAAAAGGGAATGTTTTGTTTTATGATAAATATGAGTCTAGTGTTGGAGTCAGCAGACTTGGATTACATTGCGAATTCCATGGCCTTCACTGACTAGGAGAAAATAACGCTCCATGTGTGTCCATTGTAAAGGACAGATGAAAAAGAGACAAAGAAAAGTGTCAGCTGGTTCATTCAATCTGTCACTTCCAATCCTATTGGAATGACACAACATCATGATCACAATTCCTCATCCGCTCGCAATCATGGATTGTACTGTTGTGAGTGCGATTAAAAATCTTCCTAAAAATATTCAAAGCCAATTCAGGAGAAACAGAAATCTATAAAACCCTCTCTCTCTTGTCTTCTGAAAGTCATCAGAAATGATTCCTAGAAGAATTTTTTAAAATGTTAGTTCTTGGGATGTGGGTATCACTGGTTAGGCCTGCTTTGTTATTGATCCATAATTGCCTTGGAGATGGTAGTGTTAAATTGCAATCCTTGACAGATGGAATCCTTGGAGTATAGGGACTCCCACAGTGCTGTTAAGAAAGAAGTTGTTTGCTATTGTCATTTCCTGTGCCTAGGTCAATGTCAGGAGTTATACCTGGTTTTAGGATGACAGTAAACATAATGTATATCCCCCATCTTATTCTATCTATCTTTTGTGTGCAACTATGCCAGTCTCCTCCAGGAACGTATCCAGTCTCCTAGTGAATGCTTGCGATAAATTCTTGTTCACTGCATGAACTGGTTCATTGTTCCAAAGGTTCATAAGCCTCCAGGGGGAGGTAAACTGCCTGACATCTAACCTGCCTCTGTTCCTGTGTCACTCGCACAAATTACCCTCTGTCATCATAAAACAATCTGCTGGATTTGCTTAAATTTTGATATTGACAAAAAAATGCCATTGAGGTTAGTTCTTTGGGTTTTCAAATTAAATAGAAATGATCGTGTATGAGCGATGTAAGCAGAGCACATTCTGCATGTTTAAAAAATGAACAGAATTTATAAATTAATATATGTGTGACATATAAGTATTTAAAGAAGAATATGAAAAAGAGAACAATGACAGAGTAGCAATGATATTCTAATATGTTGAGCTTTTCCAAAACATATATTATTAATCGTTCAATAATTAAGTTAGATGTGACCTCTGATAACATTATGTTTGTAATACATGATCATCCTTCATGAAAAGTCCCATGGCATATCTTCAAAGGAGTTCTCCTCAATCTCCTGGCCAATATTCATCCTGCATCTGGCATATAATAACAGATTGAATGGTCATATCTCAATGTGCATAAGATGGTGGCAATCTTTCCATCATTAAAGTACTTAATTCATGGTAAAGTGCTTTTGCCTGACTTAAGGTCTTTTCTCTTCTTCTTGAATTCACCTACACCTGCTTTTAATTTGATTTTTTTTGCAGTAAAAATGTTACATAGTTGCTGGTGGATGAGGGATTTTGCTGGTTGTGTTACCCCAGTGCAACAGATTGGAATGAACTAACTCACATTTTGCTTTGTGTTTTGTGTTCCTTTTACTAGGTGATTTCATGAATCTATCCATGAATTTGGTATAAGACAGATTAGTCAAAGAGAAAGCAAGAAATAAAACCTATCTATAGTTTTGACCGTCTTTAAAACACTATTTATAACAAATGAAGGTAGAACACTACAAACATGGTATTCAAAGATATACAGGCACTAATCTTATTGTTATATTAATGAAATACTATTCTATTAATGCTACAGTCAGTACTAGTCAGTCACTCCACAAATATATCTGTAAGTGATTCCAAAATTCACATAACTAGACTTCAGGCCTCTACCTAGCTTGTCATGTGTTTTGCTCTTTCTTCTTGACTCTGCTCACATTGTACTATTTATGCCCACTGAAGAGCAGCTTTATGACATCATCACAAATTTGCTTTTGGCTCCTAGAGTTCTTACACTGCATTTTTTGCCTGTCCATATTTATAAGACAGTACGCATACATGGTGCATTCTTTTTCTGTTGTGAGAAAGGGCCATAGAGTTTGTAGGAGTCAGTGAGGTCTGCAGATGCTGGAGATCAGAGTTGAAAGTGTGTTGCTGGAAAAGCACAGGTCAGGCAATATCCAAGGAGCAAGAAAAACAACATTTCGGGCCAGAGGCTGATGAAGGGCTCTGGCCCATAGAGTTTGTAATACAGCTCAGATCAGCTGACTCCACTGGCTCATATTGAACAAGCAGAAATTACAAAACTGATTAGCAAGCATAATAAGAGCCATTAAAATGTCAATGTTGTAATGATCACAATTTGGATCAAAGAACTAAATTTCTTATGTCCAGGGCATTTGTGATTAAATTTAAATCTGACATAATAACAAAATTATCATCAACTGAGCCAAAATGTCTTATAAATTGCTAATGTAATAATTATTGACTCATTTTATGCTGAGTGGAACAGCAAGGGAATTAATACTCACTCATTGAGCAATTATTCAGATAACAACTTCATGCAACTGCAAATGTTGAGTTAAATGTGTAAATCAAGAAGTTGCTATCCAAGTGCTCCTGCTCCTCTACAAGCTTCTCTACACCTGTACCTTGCCAAGAGACTGGCATTCACTCACTTAAAACCATTAAGTTGTGCTACTTACCAACAGATGCCCATATGCAAGCCAAAGGAAAAGACCTGTCTATTGTAATGTATTTGCAATTTCAATTGTGTGACATAGCTTAATTAATGTCAAAATTATGTTTATGTAGAGTCTCATGCCTTCAAATTTTAATTACTGTTGGAGACTTCAAAAGCCAAAATAGTTAGGGATTTTTTTTTTGTTTTTTTAAATCACTTTGCTGTTCCTTTGTTTTGCTTTGGCTTTGAATTAAGTAGTCTAACTTACACAAAAATCAAAGAAAGAATTGCGGATGCTGAGGACCTGAAGTAAAAGCAGAAATTGCTGGAGAAACTCAGCAATTGTTAATGTTTTGCGTCCAGTGACCCCCTCTTCAGAACTCAAGTTGGTTAAATTTGTTTTCTCTCCACAGATGCTGCGAGATCTGCAAAGTTTATCCAGGAATTTCTGGTTTATTTCAACTCACATGTCCTGGTTTAGTCTCGGTGTGGCTCAGCAAGGATTCTTTAATTTCACTGGTTCAAGAAGCACAGGTTGCAAATCCCCTGTACGTTAACAATCTGCTCCTGAGATTGGAGGACTTTCTTCCAAATCATTATAGCTCACTTAAAGCAATTAAAACATGAATAGGTATAATGTGAGACAATATTTGAAGTAATATGAAGCACTGTATCTGTACCTATATCTATATATACAGAAGAACCTCAATTCTCCGAATATTGGATTATCCGAAGGAAATCTCAAGGTCCCGATAGAAACAATATACCGACCACTGCAGCGGACAGCTGGAACTGACAACCGGAAGCGGCAGATTCAAACCACTATAAATGCCGGAGAAAAGATCACAGAAGCGCTTCACAGGAGGGTCCCAAGCACTGAGGATGTCACCTAGACAGGGGACGAAACGTCTGCTTCACAAATTCCCAGCTCAGCGATCAGAACCACAACAACGAGCACCCGAGCTACAAATCTTTGCACAAACTTCGAAACATTACGTCAAAGAGCTGTTTCAACCCTGATCGTGTCTTTTGTTCACAAGTACAATGATTAAAAACCAACTCGACTCACTGAAATGCTGCCAAGAACAGTCCTGGACAGTCCAGGCACTATTTCTAAATGTCTAACCTCCCGCCTTCTCTCTCTCTCTCTCCCCACACTTTCCTTGGTGTACTATGTAGGGGTGAACTCTAACCCCGACTTCCCCAGATAATCTCTCTAACATTGTCCTGTACAGGGCAGAAATGGAACTTGTCACAAATGTTGGTGTGTGTGTGTGTGTGTGTGTGTGTGTGTGTGTGTCTATGCGCGCTATTTGGCGACTTATCCCACAAAGGTAGCAGCAGTCTTACTGTTGGTGAACAGTGGTGGGGAGGTGTCGGACATGGTGGGAGGCAGGTTGGCCAGGGCGAGGGAGCGGGGGTACAGATGTGGGTGGGGGCGGTGATGTTGGATGGGGTTGGGAGTGGATGGGAGGGTGGTTTTGGACAGGGTTGGGGCTGGAAGGGGTAGCGGTGTTGAGCAAGGTTGGGGGCAGACGGGGTTGGGAGGAGGGCGGGGCATGGATGGGGTTTGGGGGGCTGGGGGTGGGAGCAGACGGGGTTAGGTCGGGCAGATGAGATTGGGGGCAGGCGGTGTTTGAGGGAAAGCGGGGTGTGGGTGCGGTTGGAAGGCGGGCATGGTTTGGGAGCAGACGGGGCGGTGTTGGATCGTGTTGGGGGGGGGTGTCTCCCTCATGGTTTGCAGCTGCCTAGTCTTCTGAACGGGGAGCACATTTAACAGAAAACTCCGAGCCCCAGAGGAAATCAATTAACCAAATAATCAATTATCCGAATGAAATAGTGCCTGCCCATCTCTTTCTGATAATTGAGGTTCCTTTATTATTATTTAAAGGATTGAGGTAACTGTTAATCCCCCAACCTACTAATACCAGTAATTGTTATTCAAGTATAACTCTTGACCATGAGTGTTGGAAGGCTATTCAACTGGAGTGATCTTTAGGATTAACGCTTGGAGGGCAATAATACCTGATAAAAACTGTCCATTGTTTATATAAATTCCCCCTGCTTGTGTTTAAGAATAATTATAACCAGCCATATATGATACAGCATGATTTCACCCTTTGACTGCTGCCAGATGCTGCCATTATTTCTAGGTGACAAGCAGGTAGGATGCTATGTTGATTCTATGATAAGTCTCTGATAGAGTGAAGTATGTAAACTAAGCTGATGATCGAGAGCAGTATTACAGTGTGCTGTACTGTCTGAGGTGAAAAATTGTAACTGCCAGAAGGAGAAGGTTCAGGTAAGGGGTTTCAAGCTGCTCAAAATGCTGACAGCTCAGAAACCAACATGAAACCGCCCACTTCCCATCCACTGGGACACATACTGGAGACGTTTGGGAAATCGCCTTGTATCTTCTGAATAAGTTATTTCAATATTTAAATAGGCAATTAATTGTAGTTTTAACTCACCAGTCAGCAGTCAACAACAGCTAAATGAAAATAACTGTGAACACTGTGACGAGCTATTGGTCAATGGAACTGACAGGCTGGAAAGACTTTAAATAGTGAAACTGCACAGCTGGTGGTTTGCCTGGAGGAAAGGCTTGTACTCACTGCACTTGACATAAAAATCAGAATTCACCACTTCTTGGGTGCTTTACAACTTTTTTGGAACTGATTTCAGTGATTCTTGTCTTAACTCACCTTGATGTTTCAATTAACAGTGTTTCACTGCAGCATGGGAACAGCATACACAGCTCCATTTGGTCATCTCAATGTGTTTATTTACTCACAAAATATGGGCATCACTGGACAGGTAGTGTTTATTGCTTATCTCTAGTTACCCTTGAGAAGGTAGTGGTGAGCTGCTATCTTCAAATTCAAGTTCCCACAAAGCTGCTACATAGGGACTTATAAGATTTTGACCCAATGAGACTGAAGGAACTGTAATATTCTTCTAAGTCTGGATGGTGAGTGCTTTGGAGGGGAGTTTACTGGTGGTGCTGGTGCCATGTATCTCCTGGTGGTGGTTGTGACTTTGAAAGGTGCTGCTAAAGATCCTTGGTGAATTTCTGCAGTACATCTTACAGATGGTACACACTGCTGTTGTTGTGCTTTAGTGGTGGAGAGATGTTTGTGGATATGCTGTGACCTAAACCGTCTGCTTTATCCTTAATGTTTTCAAGGTCCTTGAATGCTGTTGGAGTTGCACTCATCTAGGCAAGCACTGAGTATTCCATCACACATCTGAACTTGTGTCTTGTAGATGGTGGGCAAGTACTTTGGAGACAGAATGTGAGTTAAATACAGCAGAATGCCCGACTGCTGACCTACCCTTGTAGGTATAGTATTTGAATGGTCAATGTAACAGTGCCAACTTGTGGTATCATGCACGTGGATATAAAATAGTGGGTATCTAAATCTAAAAGATTTGACCAGACCACATAAGAGAAAAATTGTCAGCTCAGAATCAAATTCTATATCAGTTATAGATTCAAATTCATAACAGTTGGTTTCTAGTTGAAAATCTTTCTCGATCATCTGGGCATATATTTGGTTTTGCTGAGTTTGCGCCAGGTTTCCAGGATATTGCAAAGTTTTGTATCAGAATGGGCCAGAGATTTTTTTTTGTCCTTCCCAGGCAGTAAGGTTTGACCCATGCAAATTGAACCAGATAGGAATGAAAGCTCTGATTTTTTTTTCACATTGCTGACAGTTGAGACAGAGTTATTTACAGAAATGTCAAGTGAAAAGATCAGGATCAAATACAGAAAGAATGAACAACATTTCATCTATAGATTGCAAATTTACGAATAAATACATTTTAACATTGTCCAACATATTGAGTATTATTAGCTGATTGCTCATTCCACTTAAGTGCAAGGTAGAACATTACCTCAATGATCTAAAAATTATTGTGATTCATTTCAAGTTAGTTTTAGAACAGATAATCCAATGAATAAAATAATTAATGTTGCAAACTGATCATCCACTTTTTTGACTTAAATTGGAATTTCATTATTTCACACTTTCGTATTATAGCGGCAGACGTGATAGTAATGCTCCTGGTACACCACTGGTGTCAGGAGAGATTTAATGCAATATCTTACTAATTTATTGACGACATTGCTCAGAAAGGCGAGTGCCATTCAAAAGTAGCAATTTTTCACTGCCAAAATAAATAAGCAATTAGGCAAACGTAACAGCCTAAAAATGACTAATTCAAAAGCAAAAAAAAACTCCTGCTGATATGGGAAATCTGACATGAGTTGTGATGCTTAACTATTGATTAAAGCTATGGTCTGGATTGCGTGTTGACCAGACAGTCTTTAATCCAATCACTGATGACAGCTGTGCATGGGGTCCCTGCAGAATCCCCATCAGAACAGACTCTGAAGGAATTCCCCAGGAAACTGAATTTTCTGTTATGCAATTCCTCTGCACCAGGAACTCTCAAAGTCTCCATTTAAATTGGACACTTTGGAATGTTCTGCTGAAACTCAGTAAATAGTTAATAAGGAAATGTTAGATTACTAAATGCACAGTCTAACTCCCTGATAAGTATTAAACTGACACCTCACAGCCCAAAATGCATCTTTCCCTTCATCATATTATCCCCATGCCAGGACCCAAATCTTCCCTGCCCAGGGACTCAACACTCAATACCCTGAGAACCCAATGCCACCCTTTCCCTGCTGCCAGCAGTGCCTCCAGGCTCAATGCCCAATCACCCATGTCCCATCCCCAACAATCTCTAAAACCACCACATGCCAGACTAGACACCAACCTACCCCCAACACAACCCAACTTCCTCAGCATAAACTAGACTGGCTTAAACAGTGCAATCCCCACCTGACCCTCATGTCACTTAACATCCGACCCATTTTTCACTTGACATTCTACCTACATGGCATCCTATCACTTACCCAGTTGTCAATCCATCCTGTAGCACCCTATTTACCTGGCAGACTACCCATTACTCATCAGGCATCATTCCCCCATACCCTACTCCTTAACTTAATGGAACCTCACCAACATGATTCCTTACCCATCTGGCACTCGACTTATGCATTATACTCATTAACTGACACCGTTGCCCTCCCCAGCTGGTAGTCTATCCACTTGATAGACCATCCTCCCAGCATCCCAGTGTCACAGTTACCTCATGGAATTATAGTTTGTGAAAGTGGCTGTCAGGACCATTAAACTTCAGAATATAACAATGCTGTGATAGCTTCAAAATTAAGGGGAGAAGATTTAGGACTGCATTGAGAAGGAACTTCTTCACCCAGAGGGTTGTGAATCTACAGAGTTCCTTGTCCAGGGAAGTGGAAGTAAATGTTTTTAAAGCTAAGGTAGTTAATCATTTGTACAGTAAAGGAATTAAGAGTTATGGTGAGAGAGTGGGTAAATGGAGCAGAGGTGATGCAAAGATCAGCCATGTTTTTTATTAAATGGTGGAGCAGGCTCGAAGGGCCAGATGGCCTACCCATGTTCGTAGTTCATATGTTCTTAAAAATGGGCAAGGGTTACCTTTTCTAGTTCTGTGACAGAACTGTCAGAATGGAAGCACTTGAACAGAATCTCCCCTGAGAAATGTGCAGTTTCTTTCTTTCAAAAAAAAGGAGTGGATGACCAATCTATATGAAATTACCATTCCTCAGAAAATGCAGCCCATTAACTATCCTTCTTCCAACATGATATGCATTTCCAACATTTTCTGGTGCTAGCCTAAATATTACTGTTTATGATGTTAGTGTACACAAGCTCAAAATGTTTTGAAGATGTTCATTGCTCAATTATAAGAACAACTAAAGAAAACAGTGTTAATTGATCACAATGCTGAAACCAGAAACAGAAATTCTCAGATTAAAATTTCTTAATTAAGGGATAGCTTGGATTTCTATTGAAAAATTAACTCTCATAAGAATGATAACATTTATCGTTATTGACATGGATCAAAAATGCACAGATATGTGATACTGACCCTTTTATGCATAGTGTTCAACAGAGTAACATGGTACAGAATGGCAAAACATTTGTCCTCACTTTGCAGATGTACCACAGTTAGCTGCAGTGGTGAAACAGTGCAAAATAATGAAATAGGAGTTCTTTCATAATTTAGTAAGCAATGTGTTTCAAAATTAGATGTATCACTTATGTCATTCAACTTTAAACAAATTTTGGAAGTAGGAATATTAGTGTGACTGCACTAATTTTCATAGCTATGTTCCAATGGGAATTGATGATCTTCCAAATTACAAATATCATCTTTGCAGTGCCTGAAAGAGTTTTATTATTTTGAAATACTGATCTTGAAATGCTTGGTCTCCTCTCTTCTGTCATGTTTAACATAAACATATGCAATTTATTAATTGAAACATGGAATGTGTCCCTGTGGAAGCTTTTAGAACTGTCTTTATATTTTGAAATGGCACCAATAAACTGTCATGATGACTGACAAGAGTTAATTGACCTTTGTCTCAACCTTGTGTCAAGCTCCTGCTTAACTAACTATGGCTGGTGTTGTACAAGGGAATAGGGGTTTGAAAGGGTTAATGCTGGGGAATTCATTAAGTATCACCCAAATGAAAATATCATATGGACCTGAGCTGGAAAATAGCTTTGGATGTCAAAAGATTAAGACCTATCTTTGAGATCTCCTGCACAATCTCAGCAACAATGATCATAGTATCAATGCCTAACATGACTTAACATTTTTTCCATTAGAAAATGGCTGCCTGAGTGAAGTCCTAATTAAATGCCTAGAGTTTTTTTCAGGGAGTTCTAGGGTCTATCAAAAGGACCAAGATTACTTACATCTTGACTAAGGAGCAATTCCATGATTCTGCAAAGGCTGCCATTGCTGTTTGCCATGTGTGCAAAAGTAGAGGCAGAAATCAGGAGGCTGGAGTGCAAAGGAATCATTAAACCAGTCCAATTCACAGAGTGGGCAACACTGGCCATATTGCAAAGCCTGATAGGTCATTTCATCTTTCTGGGGATTTCCGACAAACAGCAAACCACTTTTTGCAGCTGGATAAATACCCACTTTCTTGCATGGAGTATTTATACACAAAACTAGTGCAGGGGTCTGTACTTCGTGAAGTTAGACATGAGCCATGCATACCTGGAATTGCGATTAGATGAGGATTCCCAGAAGTATGCTATAATTAATGTCCATAAGGGTTTGTACCAATATCGAGACTCCCTTTTGAGGTATCACCAGCCTATGCCATTATACAATGGATGATGGAGAACACTTTACAAGGTATACCTTAGATCACCATTTATCTGGATGATGTGCTAAGAAACAGGAAGACCAATAAAGAGCATTTGGAGAACTTGGACATAGTACTTAAACATTTTTCCAAAGCGGGGCTACACTTTAGGAGGGAATAATGTGTGTTCGAGGCACCCTAAGTGACGACTTGGGCTTCAGAGTCAAAAAGAGTGGGCTACACCAATTCAAAGATAAAGTGAGGGCAATCAAAGGTGTCCTGGCTCCCACGTCTGTAGGTTTTTCCTTGGGTTGGTGAATTATTATGGCAAATTTATACATAACCTGCTCTCCATTGTGACACCCTAACATTTGCTATTGATAAAGGGTCAGCCTTAGAAATGGTTTTGAAGGCAAGATATAGTCTTTAGGGAAGTGAAGAAGCAGCTATCATTGTCTAAAGTGTTGGTATACTACTATCCCAAGTGAGATGCTGACATGCAATGCCTCCCTGTACAGTCAGGGTATAGTGTTGGCTCCCCGGTGGCCCAATGGAGAGGAACGCCTAATAGCATAAGCTTCTCGGACTTTGTCTGTTGCCAAATGAGTATATTTCCTTCCAGGTAGAGAAGGAAAGTTTGGTGGTCACCTTTGGAGTGGGAAAGTTCTACCAATACATTTACAGATGTAAATTTGTAGTATTAGCTGATCACAAATACCTGCTAGGAGCTACTTAAAGAGGAGACGGACATGTCACCACAGCTTCAGGTCGAATTCAACAGTTGTCTCTTATTCTGAGGATGTCCAATTACAAGTTGGAAACTATCCAGAAAGCCAAGTGGCAACTGTGGATGCATCAACAATATCAACTGTGGGCACAAACAGGTTTCATCTTAGAGGAGAAAATGAGGACTGCAAATGCTTGAGATCAAGGGCTTATGCCTGAAACGTCGATTCTCCTGCTCCTTGGATGCTGCCTGACCTGCTGCGCTTTTCCAGCAACACATTTTTCAGGTTTCATCTTGCCAAAACTAAAACCACTGGTGGTGGTGATGGTGAGGGAAACAAAAGAATCATTGCAACCAGGACCCGGTGAGATCAGATCATCGTAGAGAATGGCATATTATTACGGGGAGTAAGAGTGACTGTCCTGAGCAAAGGTTATTACTACTTACTAGCTGACCTCCATCAGGGTCATCAGGGTTGTGCAAAATAAAGATGGTGGTGAGAATTTATGTCTGGTGGCAAGGATTGAATGCCAACATAGTTGCATCGATGGGGCAGTGTCCAGAGTGCCGATGAGAACAATAATTATTGCCAGCTGCTCCCCCACCTTGGAACCATCGCCCACGCTAGTCCTTTCATGGGCTTTATGTTTTTATTAATTATGGATGTCCATTCAAAGTGGTTGGATATGTATTTGGCCCAAAACATTGATTTTCCTGTTCCTCAGATGCTGCCTAAACTGCTGTGCTTTTCCAACACCACTCGAATCTCTATTGCTTTTGTGAGTCAGCTTTGATTTATGTGCACACGTGAACCTACAAGCTTCTGACTCAGAGCACAGAGTGCAGAAATCTGAGCCATGGCTGACAAATTGATAAGTTTACAGTAGAGCTACAGGACGGAGTAGAAGTCCCAATTCACTGTCACCTCACACAGACAAGGAAACTTAACTTTTAGGTTTTATTGGATGTTCCTTCTAAAAGAACAAGATGGTATTTGGTGAGTCTAATTCTATCCTGCCATGTAAACACATGTTAACTTTACAGCCTCCTCACTGTCTGACTTCATTCCAGTGTCATTGATTCCCTGGATGTAACAATATTTAAAATTCTCTCCTCCATTATCCACAGCCATGCTCTTAATCTTCAAAAGCTCCCTTCGCCACAGAAAATCCCTAAAACATCAAAAATGGTTAAATGATTTGTATACACCTGTTATATATACCTTTTACACATTACTCTGTTTTCACATTGCAACAGCGGCACTGTGGCTCAGTGGTTAGCACTGCTACCTCACAGCACCAGGGTTTCTCCCCATGCCTGCGTGGGTTTGCTCCGGTTTCCTCCCACAGTCCAAAGATGTACAGGTCAGGTGAATTGGCCATGCTAAATTGCCCATAGGTTAGGTGCGTTAGTCAGAGGGAAATGGTTCTGGATGGGTTACTCTTTGGAGGGTCGGTGTGGGCTTGTTGGGCCAAAGGGCGTATTTCGACACTGTAGGGAATCTAAAAAAAATCTAATGTACTGTCAGCAGCTTATTAATCTACACCAAGAACAAGCAACATGGCAGTGTGCTTATATAATACAACATAATGGATGTGACTTGCAGCAATTTTAAGCATGATAAACACCATCCTGGATGCTGTTTTGACTGAATAGATGAGATCCTTAAGGTAAAGAGAGAGAATAGATTGGTCATAAAGGTCTTGGATTTCTGTCTCATTCTGCACCACCATGCTGGGCCAAACAGTAATGATGGAGTTTTTGAGGTGCCTGATATCATCAAATGGGCTCTTTTAAAAAAGTGCTATTAGCTTGGATCAGTGATAACACACTGACCAAGTCACAGAATTTCAGATCCTGAATCTGCCCCAGTACTTCAACATTTATTATGGGCTGGCACTGTTGGGCATAAGATGAGGAATGCTTTATTAATGAAGATGGTATCTGTTCAGGTAAATGATCACCCAGCAAAAAGCAAAGGGAGTTCCTTTGTTATCTTGTATCCTTCACAATGAATAACCAAAACAGATTTACTGGTTATTTGTCTTGTTTGTTGTAAATGGAAACTTCTGATTACATTGGACCTGGGACTGTTCTGGTCTGTAAGTCTCTGCACTTCACTATCTAACAAGTTAAGCCATTGGGAATATTTACCCTAAGAATAAAAAAAAGGAACCTAGATTTTCTGGTAGCAACAATAATGAAACTTTCAGTGCTTATTAACAATGCTTCTCTGACACTGACAGCAGATTCCACACATACATTGTTTGTTGCAAAGGTCTAGAAATTGCAGTAAATGGTTTTGTACTTCTTCAGAGAGTGCACTGTTGATGTCGCTCTCTGACTGTAATCAATTGAATAAATCTGAAATGACAAAGTTTCACTCTTATGATATTATATCAGTCTTCTATAAAAGCCCTCGAAAAAGTTGTTGATTTGTGGTTAAGCAGTTATTCAGTTTTTAGCAAGGTAATGTATGAATATATTGGGATGGGTGATGGCATAGTGGCAATGCCACTGGACTAGTAACCCAGAACTCCAGCATAATGTTCTGGGAACATCAGTTAAACTTTCACTACAGCAGATGATGAAATTTGAATTCAATTATACATTCTGTGTAATCCAAGATGGAGGATGGGAAAAACTTCTGGCTTTAGCAGACTGCTCTTTTTTTTGTGGTATTTTAGGTGTTGGAGGTGATTTCCTCAAATTCCAGGAGCAGTAATTACTGTTTTATATGCTGTTGCATTGTTTTGGAACTTTGGAGAAAAAAAAGCGGTAGTGAGAAAAGAGAAAAGGCTGAGACTGAAATTAAAATCATCAGGTACATGGATAGAGTAAATAGACAAGGTCTTTTCCCTGGGTTGGGGGAGTCCAGAATGAGAGGGCATAGGTTTAGTGTGAGAGGGGAAAAATTTAAAAGGGACCTAAGAGGCAACTTTTTCATACAGAGGGTAGTGTATAGAATGAGCTGCCAGTAGCGGAGGCTGGTACAATTACAACATTTAAAAGGTATCTGGATGAGTATTTGAATCTGAAGAGTTTAGAGGGATATGGGCAAAGTGCTGGCAAATGGGACTAGATTAATTTAGGATATCCATTCAGCATGGACAAGTTGGACCAAAGGGTATGTTTCCGCATTGTATTTCTCAATGACTCTATGGTACAGTTGTTAAAGGGACCAAGTCAAATAGTCAAGGTAGACAAGACTTGGCATAGAATGAGGTAAGAGATAAATCAAACTGCATTGACCTCAATGCAAGAGGCTGACAGGTCAGGAAAATTAACTTAGAGCATGTTTGGGAACATGGGACTGGGAAATCAAGCTATTAGAGAAACGGTGGCTCAGGGATGGACAGGACTGGCAGCTTAATGTTCTGGACGAGAGATGCTATAGGGAGGATAGAAAGGGAGACAAGAGAGGAGGGGGAATGATATTTTTAGTTAGAGATAAGAGTTAGTGTTTTGGGTGGCACAGTGGGTCAGTGGTTAGCACTGTTGCCTCACAGCACCAGGGACCTGGGTTCAATTCCGCCCTCGGCCAACTGTCTGTGTGGAGTTTGCATATTCTCCCTGTGTCTGCATGGGTTTCTCCAGGTGCTAAAGTTTCCTTCCACACTCCAAAGATGTGCAGGTTAGGTAAATTGGCCATGCTAAATTGCCCATAATTCTAGGTACATTAGTCAGGGGCAAATATAGAGTAAAGGAATGGGTCTGGGTGGGTTACTGCTTGGAGGTTCGGTGTTGACTTGTTGGGCTGAAAGGCCTGTTTTCATACTGTAGGGAATCTAATCTAATCTAATAATATTATGGCAGATCTGAGGGAAGATATTCTTAGGAAATTGTCCAGTGAAGTTAAATGGGTGGAATTGAGAAATACGAAGGGGATGATCACCCTATTGGGATTGTATTATAGGTCCCCCAACAGCAGGAAACTGAGAAGCAAATATGTAAGGAGATCTCATAAGATCTCTGTAAGAATAATAGGATGGTAATGGTAAGGGGTTTTAATTTTCCAAACATAGATTAAGACCGTCACCGTGCTAAGGGCTTGGATGGGGAGGATTTTTTTAAGTGTGTACAAAAAAACTTTCTGTTTCAATATGTGGGTGTATTTATTCAAAAAGGAACCATCCATGAACTACTGGTGGGAAAGGCAGTGCTACTGAGTGATGTGTCACTGTTGGTGCACTTTGGGCAAGAGTTCATTATTCTACTAGTTTTAAAATAGTTATGGAAAAGGATAGAACTGATTAAAAAGTTAAAGTTCTATATTGGAGTAAGGCCAATTTTGACAGTATGAGGGCAGCATGGTGACACAGTGGTTAGAACTGTTGTCTTATAGCGCCAGGCACCGGGTTCAATTCTACCCTCAGGTCTGTGTGGCGTTTGCACTTTCTCCCTGTGTCTTTTTGGTTTTTCTGGATGCTTCAGTTTCCTCCTACAGTCCAAAGATGTGTAGGGTAGTTGGATTAGCAATGCTAAGTTGCCCATCGTGTCCAGGAATGTGCAGGTTCAGTGGATTAGCCATGGGAATTGCAGAGGTATAGGGATAAGTTAGGGGGTGTGTCTGGGTGAGAAGCTCTTCAAGGGTCAATGTGGAGTTGATGGACTGAGTGGCCAGCTTCCACACTGTAGGGATTTTATGATTCAGTGAACTTTCCAAAGTTTATTGGAGGAGGCCAATCACACATAAAGAGATGTTTGGGAAGTGGAGGCCTTTAAAAATGAGATAACAAGAGTCCAGAGACAGCATGTTCCTATTAAAGTGAAGGTCAAGACTAGTAGGTATAAGGAATGCTAATGACTAGGGAAATTGAGGTTCTGGTCAAGAAAAAGAAGGAGACATGTATCAGGTTTAGACAGCAAGGATTAAGTGAATCCCTAGAGGGGTATAGGGCAGTAGGAGTATATTTAAGAGGGAAATCAGAAGGGCTAACTTTTAATTCCAGATATTTAGAGTCATAGAGTCAATGAGATATACAACACAGAAACATACCCTTCAGTCCAACTCACCCATGCCGACCAGCTACCCCAACCCAATCTAGTCCCACCTGCCAGCACCCGGCCCATTTCCCTCCAAACCCTTCTTATT
Source organism: Chiloscyllium punctatum (assembly GCF_047496795.1). Classification (NCBI taxonomy): domain Eukaryota; kingdom Metazoa; phylum Chordata; class Chondrichthyes; order Orectolobiformes; family Hemiscylliidae; genus Chiloscyllium; species Chiloscyllium punctatum. Next base: position 68,675,759 of record NC_092761.1, on the reverse strand, counting down.
CATATACCCATCCAGATGTCTCTTAAATGTTGCAATTGTACTAGCCTCCACCACTTCCTCTGGCAGCTCATTCCATACACGTATCACTCACTGCATGAAAAGGTTGCCCCTTAGGTCTCTTTTACGTCTTTCCCCTCTCACTCTAAACCTATCCCCTCTAGTTCTGGACTCCCCCACTCGTGGGAAAAAACTTTGTTTATTTATCCTATCCATGCCCCTCATGATTTTATAAACCTCTACAAGGTCACCTCTCAGCCTCTGATGCTCCAGGGAAAGTAGCCCCAGCCTACTCAACCTCACCCTATAGCTCAAACCTTCCTACCCTGACAACATCCTTGTAAATCTTTTCTGAAACCTTTCAAGTTTCACAGCATTCTTCCTATAGCAGAGAGACCAGAATTGCCTGCAATATTCCAAAAGTGATTTAACCAATGTCTTGTACAGCCGCATCATGACCTCCCAACTCCTGTACTCAATATGCTGACCAATAAAGGAAAGCATACCAAACACCTTCTTCACTATCCTATCTACCTTTGACTCTACTTTCAAGGAGCTATGAACCTGCAATGTAAGGTCTCTTTGTTCAGCAGCATTGTCGAGGACCTTACCATTAAGTGTATAAGTCCTGCTAAGATTTGCTTTCACAAAATGCAGCACTTTTTCGCAGCAGGGACCGGCGGGAGCTGGGCGGAAGTTCAGGCAGAGCGCAAAGCCTGTCGGGAAGGTAAGTGGGTGCTTGTGTGGAATACTCTACCCCAGAGGGCAGTGGAGGCCCAGTCTCTGGATTCATTTAAGAAAGAGTTGGATAGAGCTCTCAAAGATAGTGGAATCAAGGGATATGGAGAAAAGGCAGGAAGAGGATACTGATTAGGAATGATCAGCCATGATCATATTGAATGGCGGTGCAGGCTCGAAGGGCTGAATGGCCTACTCCTGCACCTATTGTCTATTGTCTATTGTCTCACATTTATCTAAATTAAACTCCATCTGTCACTCCTCAGCCCATTGGCCCATCTGATCAGGATCCATCGTAATCTGAGGTAACCTACTTTACTATCCACTACACCTCTAATTTTGATGTTATCAGCAAACTTACTAAACGTACTTCTTATGCTCACATCCAAATCATTTATATAAATGACAAAAAGTAGAGGACTCAGAACTGATCCTTGTGGCACTCCGCTGGTCACAGGCTTCTAATCTGAAAAACAACTCTCCACCATCATCCGCTATCTTCTACCTTTAAGCCAATTATGTATTGAAATGGATAGTTCTCCCTGTATTCCATGAGATCTAACCTTGCTAACGAGTCTGCCATCCATACTGAAATCCATCCATTACTGAAATCCATATAGATCACATCTACTACTCTGCCCTCAGCAATCCTCTTTGTTACTTCTTCAAAAAACTCAATCAACATTTGTGAGACATGATTTCCCACACACAAAGCCATGTTGGCTATCCCAAATCAGTTCTTCCCTTTCCAAATACATGTACATCCTGTCCCTCAAGATTCCCTCCAACAACTTCCACTCTGTAAGTAGTCTAATCTAAACTTGACTACCACTGACGTCAGGCTCACCAGTCTATAGTTCCCTGGTTTGTCCTTATCCCCCTTCTTAAACAATGGCACCACGTTAGCCATCCTCTAGTCTTCCAAACCTCACTTGTGACTATCGATGATACAAATATCTCAGTTTGGGTCCCAGCAATCACTTTTTCACAGTAAACACTGATGCAAAATACTCATTTAGTATCTCCCCCATCTCCTGCAGCTCCACACAAAGGCCGCCTTGCTGATCTTTGAGGGGTCCTATTCACTCCCTAGTTACCATTTTGTCCTTAATGTATTTGCAAAAACCCTTTGGATTCTCCTTAATTCTATTTGCCAAAGCTATCTCATGTCCCCTTTTTGCCCACATGATTTCCCTCTTAAGTGTACTCCTACTGTCCTTTTCCTTTTGTAAGAATGTGCTCGATCTCTCTTGTCTATACCTGACATATGCTTCCTTCTTTTTCTTAACCAAACCCTCAACTTCTTTAGTCATCCAGCATTCCCTATAGTTACCAGCCTTTCCTTTCACCCCAACAGGGTGTCTCTGGACTCTCATTATCTCATTTCTGAAGGCTTCCCATTTTCCAGCCTTCCCTTTACCTGCAAACATCTGCCCCAATTAACTTTTGAAAGTTCTTGCCTAATACCATCAAAATTAGCCTTCCACCAATTTAGAACTTCAACTTAGAGACCTGGTCTATCCTTTTAGATCACTATTTTAAAACTTATAGAATTATGCTCACTGACCCCAAAGTGCTCCCCCACAGACACTTCAGTCACCTGCCCTGCCTTATTTCCCAAGAGTAGGTCAAGTTTTGCACCTTCCCTAGTAGGTACATCCACATACTGAATCAGAAAATTTTCTTGTACACACTTCACAAATTCCTCTCCATCTAAATCCTTAACAGTATGGCAACGCCAGTCTATGTTTGGAAAGTTAAAATCCCCTACCATAATCACCCTATTATTCTTACAGATAACTGAGACCTCCTTACAAATTTGTTTCCCAATTTCCCTTTGACTATTAAGGGGTCTTTAATATAATCCCAATAAGGTAATCATCCTTTTCTTATTTCTCAGTTCCACCGAAATAACATACCTGGATGTATTTCCGGGAATATCCTCCCTCAGTACAGCTATCCGTTCTCAAAAACGCCACTACCCTTCCTCCCTTTCTGACTTTCCTGTAGCATTTGTATCCTGGAACATTAAGCTGCCAGTCCTGTCCATCCCTGAGCCATGTTTTTGTAATTGCTATGACTGATAAAGGGCTCCTGCCCGAAACGTCGATTTTCCTGCTCCTCAGATGCTGCCTGACCTGCTGTGCATTTCCAGCATCACTCGAATCTTGACTGCCTTCCCTGTTAGGCCTCTTGCATTGAAATAAATGCTGTTTAATTTATCAGTCCTACCTTGTTCTCTGCTTTGTCCCAGCCTGCCCTGACTCGCTTCTTTTCTCAATTGTACCAGTCTCAGATTGATCTCTTTCCTCACTATCTCTCTGGGTTCCACCACCCACTCCACCTCCACAACCCCCCCACCCCCACCCCCCCCCCACCCCCCCCCCCCCCCCCACCTTACTAGTTTAAATCCTCCTCAGCAACACTAGCAAATCTCCCTGCCACTATATTAGTCCCCTTCCAATTCAAGTTCAATCCATCCTTCTTGTGCAGGTTACTTCTACCCCAGAAGAGATTCCAATGATCGAAATATGTGAATCTTTGTCTCATATACCAGCTCCTTAGCCATGCATTCATCTGCTCTGTTCACCTATTCCTGCCCTCACTAGATCGTGGCACCAGGAGTAATCCAGATATAAGTACTCTCAAGAACCTCCTTTTAAATTCCTACCTTACACACTGTAATCTCCCCTCAGAATCTCATCCTTTTCCCTTCCTATGTCATTTGTTCCAATGTGTGCAATGACCTCCTGCTGGCCCCTTGAGAACATTCTGCACCCTCTCTAAGTCATCCTTGATCCTGGCACCAAGGAAGGAACACACCTTTCTGATTATTTGCTTCTGCCGCAGTGACGTCTGTCTGTGCTGCGGGCTAGACAGTTCACTAACACAATTGATCTCCTGGAACCCGACATACCCCTCATTGCATTAGAGCCAGTCTCGATACCAGAAACTTGGCTGTTCATGCTACATTCCCCCGAGAATCCTTCACCCCCTACATTTTCCAAAACAGCATTCTTGTTTGAAATGGGGCTAGCCACAGAAGAATCCTGTACTACCTGCCTACCTCTTTTACCTTTCTTGGCGTTAACCCACCTATATGACTGCACCACCCCCTTTCTAGTTATAGCCTCCCGAGTCACACTAGCCAGTCTCCCTACCTTCCAATTCAGGTGGAACCCTTCCCTCTTAAACAGGTCAATTCTACCCTTAAAGATATTCTAATGGTCCGAAAATGTGAAACCTTGCCCCCGCACCAGTTCCTCAGTCTCGCATTCATCTGTCCTATTCTCCCATTCCTACTCTCACTAGCAGTTGGCACCGGTAATAGTCCAGATATTATTACCCTCAAAGACCTACATTTTATATTCTCTCTGCAGAAATGTATCCCTGTCCTTATCTATATCATTGGTACAATGACTTCCAATTGTTCACTCTCCCCTTTCAGAATACTCTGCACCCTCTCCAAGGCATCTTTTACTCTGGCATCAAGGTGGCAACACACCATGCTGATGTCTCACTGATGGCTTAATCTTAATGGATACATCTTAATCTTTCTTTATCTGTGTGTAAATTTTAAACTCATTCTTCAGTGAAGCAACTCCCAATCCACCTTCTCAAGGACAAGTAGGAATTGGCAATAAATCCTGGCTGAGCAAGTGATGCCCACATCCCCTGAATGAATAACAAAAAAAGTGAGTGAAAGTTTTCAGTGGGTTCTACATCCTGGATTGCAGTCTGTGAGAGTACTGCAATACGATTGGTTATGTTGCTTGGTGATATCATTTTTGCTGATTGCCAGGAGATCTCCTTTGAAATGCCTGATGTATACTGACATCAGAAAAGGGCAAGTCCCTGTCACAGCAACAGCCATATCTTTGTGGGAAGTTTTCATTACTCTAGATCAGCAGAGAGTGCCACTGTTAACCATAAAATCCAAACATTCACATAATTCAATTCACTGTTGGCAGACTGCAGTCTGAATTCAGGAAATGTGGCTACCTTTATCTTTTAGGTTTTTAGACAGTGAGTTACAATGCTGCCATATGGAATGACAGGCACAAACATTAATGCAATTTTGAAAAACAGTCAGTAACATAGCATTATCCAGGATCTTTGGTATTTATACATAAGAAAAAGAATTAAAGCACCAGCTGTTCCTATCTCAGAAAAGAAAATCCAATATTGAAACTTCCCTTTTACCTAATCTTAGACAGAGCAACTTTGCAGATAAAGCTGATATGGACGATTTCAGTCTTAATCCAGTCTGGAAAATATATTGAAATTAAAGGATATGAGCACAGATTAATGTGGATACAAATCAGGAGATCGTACCATGAAGCTACATATTATTGCAGCATCATCCTTGTTTATATTACACAGGATCCAAATGTAATGGTTGGATTATGAGATAAAGAAGGGATTTGAGAGGTGAGGCAAGCAACCAATGGAGCTGAAGGTTTGAAAACAAAACGTAAGTTTAATACGTAAACTATTTTCCAGGCTGCCTTTGGAACATGTGAAAGCGAGGATTAACTTGCACAGGTTTAAATATGACATTTTGAAATAGCAATAAGCTGTCTTATATCAGCTGCAGGATATTTCCAAAGACCTGCTTATATTACTGGTCACACACAAATACTAGCCAGAGATATAAGATGCCTTTTGACAGGGTGGGTATATTTTGACAATTTAAGTGTGTTAACTGGAGCAAGTGGTCCCTCCCAACCTTAAGGAATTCCATGGTCTCGAGGAGACCATCAGGGGACGTTTTGAAACTTGGCTTTGCACTGGAATGTAAAGAACTTGAACACTGTGAGATCACCTATCAGATATGGTTTCAGAACTCTTTTTAATGCAATCTAAGGCAAAATTATCAATCTGACTTGAATTATTGTTAACTTTAAAAATAGAAAACAAAGCATCAATGGCAAAGAAACAGGCCATTTAACCCATCTTGTCCTGTCCACTGTATATTCACGTTTCTTAATGGCACAATTAGGTTAATTTCAGATAGTAAAAGGTTCCAGAATTTTATAGAATTCTGTTGAGAGTTTTTATGCACTTTAAACCACTAATGAAAATCTTTCAGGATTCCAAAAGATTGTCAGAGACTAATTACACTAATAGAACCAACTGCTGAAGATGCAGTTTTCATTTTGGCTGCAGTCAAAGGATTGAAAGTGCTGAATATTGCCAAGAAGAAGCATAATAAATGTTTAGGGATATGAAAAGACAGATTGCTCTCCTGTGTCACAAACTTCTCTACAGTAATGCTAATGTGAATTCAACAACCACTTTAAAATTCATACAGCTCTTGATAAATATTACTTTGTCAAATATCCAAAGTAGTTTCCAAGACATTAGTGCCTGTCTGATCCACAATGGAGATTATAAACAAGATTACTGGACACATTTTATCACATATTTGTGTTTGATATTAAAGAGTGCAATATCACATGGGCTGCAGTAGATTGTGATTGACAATAATATTATTACAAAGTTCCAACCGCCAGTGATAAGATCTTAATTAACCTAGATAATTTAAATATGCTAAACATCTACAGAATGTAAACTAAATAAACAGTGGAACATGCAAAACAAGTTACACGGTCTTCAGTTCTAGGTAATCAACAAATTAACAACCTTGATACCTTGTTGCAATGATCTAAAGGGCTCTTGTGCTGCAGTAGTAGAATCCCTCCCTCTCAGTCAGGTGAGCTGCTCCAGAGATATGTTGTAATATTGCTGAACAGGTTGTTTAAAAAATGTCTTTGCACACTTGTTCTTTGTCCATTAGGACATGCTACAGTAAATAGATTGTTCTAAGCTTTGTGGTTACTCTCACTTGACTTCTAGAATGGTGGTTCTTAAACAACAGTATAAAAACAGGTCAACTTGCAACTGTAAACAGCAATGGAACAACAGCTTTGAAGAAAGTTCATCAACGTGAAATATTAACTTAAAGTCTCTCTGTCTTTACAGCTGCTGACTAAACTGTTCAATATTTGTTGCAGTTTTTGCTTTCAGAGTCATTGTTATACATCATGGAAAAAAACCCCTTCAGTTCAACTCATCCATGCCAACCAGATATCCTAAACTGTTATAGTCCCATTTGCCAGCATTTGGCTCATCTCCCTCCAAACTCTTCCTATTCATGTACCCATCTCGATGCCTTTTAAATGTTGTACTTTTAGCATCACTTCCTCTGGCAGATCGTTTCACATATGAACCACCCCCTGTGTGAAAACATTGACCCCCAGGTCCTTTTTTAAATATTTCCATTCTTATCTTAAACTTATGCCCTCCAGTTTTGGACTCCCACACCCTGGGGAAAAAGACCTTAGCTATTCAACCTATTCATGCCCCTCATGATTTTATATACCTCCATAAGGTCACACCCCAGCCTCCAATGCTCCAGTAAAAAAAGCCCCAGCCTATTCAGCCTATCCCTGTAGTTCAAACTGTCCAATCCTGGTAACATTCTTTTAAGTCTTTTCTAAACCCTTGCAAATTTAAGAACATCTTTCCTATCATAGGGAGACCAGAATTGAATGCAGTATTCCAAAAGTAGCTTAACCAATGTCATGTACAGCTCCATCATGACATCCCAATTCCTATATTCGTTGCACTGACAATGAAGATAAGCATGTCAAATGCCTTCTTCACCACCCTGTCGACCTGCAAGGAGCTATACTTGCACCCCTAGCTTCTCTTTGTTCAGCAACACTCCCCAAATCCCCACAATTAACTGTGTAAGTACTTCCTTGCTTCGCTTTACCAAAATGCACCACCTCCATCTGCTGCTCCTCAGCCCAGTGGCACATCTGATCAAGGTCAAGGTATTTCCTGAGATAACTATCTTCACTGTCCACGACACCACCTCAATAAGATCCTCTCTCATTCTTCTGAACCCCAGTGAGTACAGGTCCAATCTATCCAGTGGATCTTCTCTGGACTGCCTCAATTGCTAGTATATCTTTCATTCGATAAGGGGACTGAAATGTCCACAACATTTCCCTTGAGACCTGACAAGTGCCATGTATTATTCTAGCCAGACTTCCCTATTTTTAAACACCATTCCCTTTGAATAAAAGCCAATTTCTATTTGGCTTCCCTATTACCTGCTGAAATTGGGTGTTGACTTTTTGTGATTTATGCACCAGGACTCCCAAATTCCTGTTGCATCATTCAATGAGATTATGGCTCAATTCCATTTTCAGCTTTTTAGCAATAACCTTGGTTCCCTTTACTGATTAAAAATCTCTCTACCTCAGCATTGACCATATACTTAAAGGCCCAGCCACAGCTGTCCTTCATGGTAAAGAATTTCCCAGATTTCTACAGCCTTTCTCCATTTAAATAATATTCAACTCCTCTCTTCTTTCTGCCAAAATGCATAATGCCACATTTTCCCAAATTATATTTCATCTCACAATGTTTTGCCCACACATTTAAAGAGTTTGCAAATGCACAAAAATCAGGTTACGTCACCTTCAACACTTGCCTTCCCACATTTCTGTTGTCATCTGCAAACGTGGCTCAAATTTTTATCATCCAAGTCATTAATTTATATATTATAAATAATTCTGACCTGTTGCCTGATATCTGTTGCGTTCTGCATCTTGAAAACGTCCCCTCATCCCAACTTCCTGTCGTGCATTAGTTCACCAATTCTCTATTCATGTTAATATGCTACCTCCATCACCATGGGATTTTAACCCTATTAAACAGCCCAATGCATGGTACCTCATCAAAGGGTTTCTGAAGGTCCAAATAAATCCTCTGCTTCCTCTTCATCACTGCTGTCCTTATCTTCTCAAAGAATTCTAATAAATTTGGCAGGTGTTTCCTTTCATGAAGTCATGATGACTGTGTTGATCACATGTACTTCTAAATGCTCCACTATTACTCCTTTATATTAGAATAATATTTTCCTACGAACAGATGCTAAGTAAACTGGCTGAGAAATACCTTTCTTTTGTCTCCTTCCCTTTTTAAATAAACCAATCCTCTGGCACTTTTCCAACGTCTATGATTTTTTTTTGGAAGATTACTCCCAAGCATCCATTATCACCGTAGCAGCTACTTTTATTAATGTATCCAATGTTTGGATCTGTCTTGGGGAGACCTTACAGTACACTCCAGATGGAGTAGCATGCTATGGTCTGCACAACTGAAGCAGGCAAAGAGGGGCTGCGATAGGTAGACTTTGAAGAACTGGGAGAGGAGCATGAATCTTCTGAGTAGGAGGAGGAGGACACTGAGCAGGAAGAACATCACCTTCCACATCATTGAGTTCTGCAGTTTCCGGCACAACAAGTCAAGCAGGACACTATTGATATCTGGTAAATGTGAGTTGGGTATAAACCTATTGTTCCTCAAAAACAATTGGTCCCTATTCATTCCCAGAAACAAATGCAGTTTTTATTACATTCTTATATTTTTTTTTGCTGTTGTTGATTGAAAGCGAATACTTTCAACCATTTGAAGGCTTCCCAGCAGGTAATGGTCCCCTGCTGAACAAGGACAAGATGTACCATTATTCTGGACATTAGGGATAGAGTATTATTCTCTGAGAAAGAGTTCTGGGATGGGATAGCACAAATGGATGAGTATCCTGATTGCTGTAGTCATGGTTACAACAGGCCGATCAGACAGGTGATGATGTAAAATAGCAATACATTTACCAATACCTCTATCAAGTCACCCCTAAACCTTCTTTTCTCCAATGAAAACAGCCCCAAGTGCCTCAGCCTTTCCTCATACGATCGTCCTACCATACCAGGCAAATCCTGGTAAACCTCCTCTGCACCCGTTCCAGTGCCTCCACATCCTTCCTATAGTATGGCGACCAAAACTGCACACAATACTCCAGATGCGGCCGCACCAGAGTCTTATACAACTGCAACATGACCTCAGGACTCCGGAACTCAATTCCTCTACCAATAAAAGCCAGTATGCCATATGCCTTCTTCACTGCACTATTTACCTGGGTGGCAACTTTCAGAGATCTGTGTACATGGACACCAAGATCCCTCTGCTCATCCACACTGCCAAGTATCCGACCATTAGACCAGTACCCCATCTTTTTGTTACTCATACCAAAGTGAATCACCTCACACTTACCCACATTGAACTCCATTTGCCACCTTTCTGCCCAGCTCTGCAGCTTATCTATATCCTGCTGTAACCTGACACATTCTTCCTCACTATCAACAACTCCACCGACTTTTGTATCATCCGCAAACTTGCTCACCCAACCTTCTAGCCCCTCCTCCAGGTTATTTATAAAAATGACAAACTGCAATAGTCCCAAAACAGATCCTTGCGGAACACCGCTAGTAACTGCACTCCAAGATGAATCTTTACCATCAACTACTACCCTCTGTCTTCTTCCAGCCAGCCAATTCCTAATCCAAACCTCCAATGCCATACCTCCGTATTTTTTGCAGTAACCTACCATGGGGAACCTTATCAAAAGCCTTACTAAAATCCATATACACCACATCTACCGCTTTACCCTTGTCCACCTCCTTAGTCACCTTCTCAAAGAATTCAATAAGGTTTGTGAGGCACAACCTGCCCTTCACAAAACTATGCTGACTATCCTTGATCACATTATTCCTATCCAGATGTTCATAAATCCTATCCCTTACAATTCTCTCTAAGACTTTGCCCACAACAGAAGTGAGGCTCACCGGCCTATAGTTACTAGGGTTATCCCTACTCCCCTTCTTGAACAAGGGAACCACATTTGCTATCCTCTAGTCTTCGGGCACTATTCCTGTAGACAACGAGGACATAAAAATCAAGGCCAATGGCTCTGCAATCTCCTTCCTTGCTTCCCAGAGACTCCTAGGATAAATGCCATCAGGCCCAGGGGACTTATCTATTTTCACCCTTTCCAGAATTTCCAACACCTCTTCCCTACATACCTCAAAGCCGTCCATTCTAATTAATTGTGACTCAGTATTCACATCGGCAACAATATCCTGTTCCTGAGTGAATACTGACGAAAAGTATTCATTCAGTGTCTCCCCAATCTCTTCAGCCTCCACATGCAACTTCCCACCACTATCCTTGACTGGACCTATTCCTACCCTAGTCATTCTTTTATTCCTGATATACCTATAGAAAGCCTTTGGGTTTTCCCTAATCCTACCAACTAAGGACCTTTCATGTCCCCTCCTTGCTGCTCTTCGCTCTCTCTTCAGATCCTTCCTGGCTACCTTATAACTCTCAATCGCCTCAAATGAACCTTCACGCCTCATCTTTACATAGGCCGCCCTCTTCCATTTAACAAGGGATTCCAATTCCTTATTAAACCACGGCTCCCTCACACAACCCTTTCCTCCCTGCCTGACAGGTACATACTTATCAAGGACACTCAATAGTTGCTCCTTGAACAAGCTCCACATATCAATTGCACCCTTGCCTTGAAGCCTACTTTTCCAAGCCACGCATCCTAAGTCGTGCCTCACCGCATCATAATTTCCCTGCCCCCAGCTGTAACTCTTGCCCTGCAGTGCACACTTATCCCTCTCCATCACTAAAGTAAAAGTCACCGAATTGTGGTCACTGTCCCCAAAGTGCTCACCTCCCTCCAATTCTAACACCTGGCCTGGTTCGTTATCCAGAACCAAATCCAGTATGGCCTCACCTCTTGTTGGCCTGTCTACATATTGTGTCAGGAAACCTTCCTGCACACATTGGACAAACACCGACCCGTCTAACGAACCCGAGCTATAGCTTTCCCAGTCAATATCAGGAAAGTTAAAGCCCCCATAACAATTACCCTATTACTTTCACTCTTCTCCTGAATCATCCTCGCAATCCTTTGTTATGGTTCTGTTCGCCAAGCTGGGAATTTGTGTTGCAGGCGTTTTTTCCCCTGTCTGGGTGACATCCTCAGTGCTTGGGAACCTTCTGTGATGTTTCCTCTGGCATTTATAGTGGTTTGAATCTGCCGCTTCCGGTTGTCAGTTCCAGCTGTCCGTTGCAGTAGTTGGTATATTGGGTCCAGATCAAGGTGCTTATTGATTGAATCTGTGGATGAGTGCCATGCCTCTAGGAATTCCCTGGCTATTCTCTGAGAACAGACAACCGGAAGCGGCAGAGACAAACCACTATAAATGCTGGAAGAAACATCACAGAAGCGCTTCACAGGAGGCTCCCAAGCACTGAGGATGTCACCTAGACAGGGGACGAAACGTCTGCAACACAAATTCCCAGCTCGGCGAACAGAACCACAAGAAAGAGCACCCGAGCTACAAATCTTCTCACAAACTTTGAGGAGTGAGTACTTCTATCATTGCTGTGCAGAGGATAATACGAGCAGGGCCTCCATAATAGTGTGTGGTACGTAACTAATGACAGCTCATGGTGAGCAACCTTCTGCTAAACTCTCCAAAACTGACACTTGACCAGTTTATGAAAATGTTATGTGCATAAAATCAATCACAATCACTGATAGCAATGCCATTGCCAACCATGGTTGACAGCAGAGTTAAATAATCATATTCAGTATAGCCCAGTGTAGTCCAGACTGGATCACTAGATGTAGCCAGATAAGTTGCTTTCCTCCCTGGTTGCTTTTCTAAATCTTTCATCTCTCAGATTACTACAGCTATAACTAACCTGTGCCTCCATCAGACAAATGAATTTTTTTATATCACTGTCCTCCATCCTAACACTCCTCAATCAACAGCCTTTCCTGTTGTACGGGATTCATCACTTGATTAACTTTCCCTGAGGCATCTTCTTCTGTGAATTGACTATTTAATCCATATCTGGATACATTTTAAATCAATTAATAGAACCAGAGGCTTTAAATGTTGCAATGTTCCATCTATTTTTCCCACTTTTCTTCCCTCCATCTCCTGAGGAAGCAACTCTTGCTGGATGCATTTCCAATCGTTCACACTTCCAGCCCCATCAGTAGTCGATGTGACCATGGAATACCCATTTAATGAGTATTGGTAAGCCTTTCTTTCAAATGGAAAGTCCATCAGTATTTATTGTTGCATTTAAATTGTTTTATGTACCATACACATTGCTTTTTCATATATTAGATCTTGAATTGACCTAAAACAAGCAGATTTTCTCACTAATGTCCAGAAATTTAACTATTTGGTAAATTTGATGTGACACAATGATCAATCAATAATTTGAAAGGTGAACTACCTTGACCAAAGTTTTAGAGCAGATTTTCTCACTAATGTCCAGAAATTTAACTATTTGGTAAATTTGATGTGACACAATGATCAATCAATAATTTGAAAGGTGAACTACCTTGACCAAAGTTTTAGAGCATTGATGTATTTGCTTACTGTAAATATCTACTTCATTCCCTCAAGGACACATTCGTATGTGTGTGTGTGTGTGTGTTTTCAATGAGAAAGCAAAATGCAATATTTCAGAAGGTGTGCACAGAAAATCCTTTCTTGTCATGCAGAAATTCCTTGTCATACAAATTGTCAAAGCAGTTTACCTCCAGAAACATACATTGTTTTAACTGTGACATTGGAATGTCATAGCAGCAGCATATGTAGAGTCTCAATGAATTCATGAGAAGCTGGATAAAATTGATGCCATTTTACAGCAGTCTATGAGTATGAAAGGAGGAGAAAGTGAGTGCTGTAGATGCTGGAGATCAGAGTCAAGAGTGTGGTGCTGGAAAAGCACAGCAGGTCAGGCAGCATCCAACAAGCTGGAGAATCGACATTTCAGACATAAGCCCTTCATCATGAAAGTCTTCTTTCAAATCAGACAACAACAGAATGCAGCCTTAGTAACATTTTATGAATGTCCCCCCAAATAACCTTTTACACCCTGGTTGAATAAAAATCTGTCTAATTCAGTCCTGAATATATTCAATGACCCAGCCTCCACCACCCTCTTGGAGGAGGTTTCACAAGACTGGCTATTCTTTGAAAGAAAAAAGTCCTCAGTATCTCCGTGCTAAAGGACTTGTCAGTGACTCCTCATAGTTTTAAATGCAATGACCAAGACTAGAATTATACCACAGGTTGCATTTATATTCCATCTGGGAAGTGCGAGAAAATGAGACACAATCTATATTCTGTCAGGTGGAAGGCAGCTTTTGCCAGTTGTTTATATGAATGCTCATAGCTCTACTTTTTTGATGGCTTCAGGTGATAGCATCTGCAGCAGCTTCGTTGCAAAATTAAGAAGTGAGGAAACCATGTCCTATCAGTGGTGCTAGACCAAGTAATGCAAAGGAGCCTCCAGAGAGATTCACAAAGCTTGAGAGCATTCAGGTTCAGCTGCCATCTTCACATTGATTCTTCTATGTGGAGGTAACAGTATAACTGACACTTGAAATTGTTTATTCAGTCAGCAGAGGAAGCTGAGTCCTGGATATAAAACCACTAGACTTAGATTTTACTCCCACGTGCACTGGACAATAGAAATACAGGTTTACAGTGAAAAGTGTAAAACATTGCCTTTCTTGGCACCAATTTATAAACAGAAGACAGGATTAAAAACAGAAGCTGAAATAAAAGAAGCATCCGAAAGAAAAAGAAGTCCGGATCACTTCCCCACCATGATTCCTCAGCACCAAAAATAGCCATAAAGTCCGTCTTTCAGTCTGCGAGCGCTCAGCTGCCCCGAGTCCCTGCTCGCTGTCACAACTGGAACGCTACCACCTCTGCCATCAGATACCCAGGCTCAGCCATGTCCTGGATCCACACTGCTGCAGCTGGAGCCATGTTGCCATTTTTTTAGCACCATCCTGACTCGACTGACATCATCGCCACCATCGGTCTGCTGCAGCTGCCGGGTCCTGAAATGGGCTGAAACTCAACACTGGGCCAATCACACCGAAGCAGCCAGGGCCTCGTTCTGACCTACGTTGCTGCCGTTGCCATCTCCTGGCACCGCCATTTCAGCAAAGGAACCCACTGCTGCAGACCTCCCCACTTCCGCCCTGGAAAGAACCCTCTCCTGCTGCTGCTGACTCTCTAGGAAGGGGACCGATGGCACCAGAAAAGGAAAGGAAGAAAAAGCAAGTGCAAAAGTAAAAGAAAGAGAGAGTGAGAAAAAAAGATGGACAGAAGTGAATGAACCCTGGGCTCACATCTGGGGTATGAATGCTCCTACTCCACTGTTGAAATCTTGGAAGCTATTCAATAAATGGTCAGCTGGGAAATCGTATTTCAGTCCAAACATGGGATTGCAAGACGTGTTCTTATAAAATCAGCTCTATCTCTTTTGTTTAATTCAAGCTTGGTTTCATAACATGCCTTGAGTACTCTGTGGAGAAAGTGAGGACTGCAGATGCTGGAGATCAGAGCTGAAAATGTGTTGCTGGAAAAAGCGCAGCAGGTCATGCAGCATCCAAGGAGCAGGAGAATCGACGTTTCAGGTATGAGCCCTTCTTCAGGAATGCTTGAGTACTCTGTCCATGCTGCCTTCTCCCAGCAATTCCGAAGTGAAAGACAGTGACTCAAAAGTAACTGGGGATCAATTTTCACTCAGTACTGTAACAACACTGCAACCAAATTTGGGAACTCAATGTTATGGGAAATAACAATACAAGCCCACCTTTGTTGTATCAGGTTCCAAAAGGGTTAACTTTCATGTTCCATTGTCTCAACCTTCTGTCACACGCAGGCTGTGAGTGGAGACAGAGTGTTCTACCCTCGGTTTTGTAGGGAGCAGATGTATTTATGGCAGTTCAACAATGTCCTAGAATGTGTGCCTAACCAAATCTAATTGTAGTGGTTGCAGTATTACAGGAAGGATATTATTAAATTGGAGAGGCTGCCACAATGATTTACAAAGATATTTCTGGGATTGGACAGTTTGAGTTATAAGGAGAGGCTGGATAGGCTGGGACGTTTTTTACTGGAGCATAGAAGGTTGAGGGATGACCTGATAAAAGTTTATAGAACCACGAGGGGAATGGATAAGGTGAATAGCAAAGGTCCTTTCCCTAGGGTTGGTGAGTTCAAAACTTTAAGCTTTAAGGTGAGAAGAGCAAGATTTAAAAGGGACCTGAGGGGAACCTTTTTTCAAATAAAGGGTAATTTGTATGTGAAATGAACTGCCAGAGAGAGTGGTGGATGAGTTATAGTTAGAACAGTTAACAGGCATTTGGACAGCTACATGGTTAGGAAAGGTTTAAAAGGCTATGGGTCAGGTGCAGGCAAATGGGCCTAATTTAGTTTGGGAAACTTGCTTGGCATGTACAAATTGAACCAACGGATCTGTTTCCATGCTGTATGACTCTATGACTCCATTGTGCAGCGTGGCGGCACGGTGGCTCATTGGTTAGCACTGCTGTCTCACAGCACCAGGGACCCTGGTTCGATTCCAGCCTCGGGCGACTGTCTGTGTGGAGTTTGCACATTCTCCCCGTGTCTCCTCTGAGTGCTCCGGTTTCCTCCCATAGTCCAACGATGTACAGGTTAGGTGAATTGGCCATGGTAAATTGCCCATAGTGCTAGATGCATTAGTCAGAGGGAAATGGGCCTGCTTGGGTTACTCTTCGGAGGGTCGGTGTGGACGTGTTGGGCCGAAGCGCCTGTTTCCACACTCCACTAGGGAATCTAATCAACCTCGTTACCTAAGAACAATGCCACTCTAGAATGGTGTTCCTCTACCATTGATCACAACATAGGCTCTAGATAAAGCAAAAACCTGGGAGGACTATTTAGTAACCTGTACCTAGTCCTAGATACTGGTAGAGGTGGCAAATACCACAGTGCCAGGAGAGACATCTTGGAAAATATCACAATATTCCACTTCATGTTTTGTGATTCAACATAACACAGTTTACCCTGATAACAGATGGCACGCATGTAAGATAAAATACTAATACAGTAGAGCCTCGAGTTACGAACTTAATCCATTCCAGGACTTGGAATTTTTCCCATTGTCTGGATAGCGTAAGAATACTTGGATGTAGCAACAAACGCTGTTCACAGCGCGTGCGCCAAAGACAAACTGAATGAAATCATGCAGGGCCCGAGAGCTTTTGGGTTCAACAAGTGCGTAGCAAAGCAGAACAATGAAACCATGTGGTCACACACAGGCTTTTTTCGTTCGTACCTTGAATTTCGTACGTACGTTGAAGCAAAATTTTAAGTACAATCCTGTTCGTAAACCGATTTGTTCGTGAACGGGGTCGTTCGTATGTCGAGGCGCTACTGTACTATTAAAGGATATTTTCCTGCAGATGGCTTTGTTAGCTGTACTGTTGCCTCTGAGCTATGAGGTTCAAGGTTCAGGTCCCACTTGAGTGATGGCGCCCAGAATAAAGGCTAATGCTCTAACACCAAACCGAGGGAACACGGCACTGCCTGAGGTGCTATTTTATTGGATGTGAATTTAAAACAAGCTGAACCTGACTGCCTGGGTCGATATATAAGATGCCATGACACAATTTCAAAGAACTGCCGGGGGTTATCTGATGTGCTGACTCTCAATCAACATGATGAAAATAGGTTACTGTTATTGTACTGCTGTTTCTGGGAGCTTGCTGTACACAAATTGGCTGCCGCTTCGTTGACCTAACATCAATGACTACATTTCAAAAAAAGCCTGTTTTGCTGTACCACCTGTTATAGTCCTGCTGCTATCCCCTTTTTGATATAGGATGAACAATGATGATGTTGTATTCTCTTCTCTAGGTGCTGTGTTTGAACATAAACTGGCAGCTAAATATTCAGACGTTCAAGATGTAGAAAGGACAGGATAAAATGAAAAGGAGGTGGTGTTGCACAGATAATAAGAGATGGGATTAATAAAGAAAGATCTCAGATCTGAATACTGAAGAATTTGTACGGGTGGGAATGAGAAACAGCAAGGGGCAACAAATATCAGTCACAGTTGTTTATAGGCTCCCAAACAATAGTGATTGTATGAGACATGGTATTAATCAGGAGATTCGAGAAGCATGTAATGTGGATAATATGGTAATCATGGGTGATATCAATCTACATACAGACTTAGCAACCTTAATGCTGTGGAGAGTGAATATGTTTTGGAGTATGTTAGGAATCACTTTCTAGAGCAGTATTTTGAGGAGGTGAGAGCAGTATATTTTAGATCTAGTATGCAGTAAGGAGAAAAGGCTAATTAAAAATCTTGCAAAAGAACATTCAGGGATGAATGACCATAACGTGGTATAATTTAACATTCCATTTGAAAATGAGGTAATTGAATCTGAAGTTAGGGTGTTAAATGATAAATAGTATGAGGGGAAAGAATCTGAGATTGCCAGTAAAATATATTAAAATTTAAGATGGCACTGAAATAATGGATTGCTCTTAAATAAATATTACAACATCCACAGCAAGGTGTGAAAACCAAAAAGGAATGTCAGTCACTCTGACTAGTAAAAGAAATTGAGGATTGTATAAGATCAAGAGAAGATGCCTTTCACACTGGCTGAAGTAATAGTAAACCTGAGGACTGGAAACACTGTAAAATACAGTAAAAGAGGATATAGCAACAGAAGGGAGAATAGAATATGAATGTA
Source organism: Chiloscyllium punctatum (assembly GCF_047496795.1). Classification (NCBI taxonomy): domain Eukaryota; kingdom Metazoa; phylum Chordata; class Chondrichthyes; order Orectolobiformes; family Hemiscylliidae; genus Chiloscyllium; species Chiloscyllium punctatum. Next base: position 68,657,512 of record NC_092761.1, on the reverse strand, counting down.
AAGCAGATACATGCATAAAAATGTACTACAAGTCAGATAGTCTTATGGTATTGAAATAGCTTTGGCAAATAGGGTTAAGGAGAATCCAAAGAGATTTTATAAATACATTAAGGACAAAAGGATAAACTAGGGAGAGAATAAGACTCCTCAAAGATCAACAAGGTAGCCTATGTGTGGAAACACAGGAGATTGGAGAGATACTAAATGAACATTTTCCATCAGTGTTTACTGTGGAGAAGGACATGGAAGATAGAGAATGTGGAGAAACAGATGTTGACTTCTTAAAATATGTCCACATTACAGAGGCGGAGGTGCTGGATGTGTTAAAGTGATTAAATCCCCAGGACCTGATCAGGTGTACCCTAGAACTCTATGGGATGCTAGGGAAGTGATTACTGGGCCCCTTGCTGATTTGGATAATTGATAGTCACAGAAGACTAGAGATTGGCTAATGTGGTGCCAGTATTTAAGAAAGGTGGTAAGGAAAAGCAAGGGAACTATGGACCGGTGAGCCTGACACTGGTGATTGGCAAGTTGTTGGAGGGAATCCAAAGGGACGGAACTTACATATATTCGGATAAGCAAAGACTGATTAGGGATAGTCAACATAGCTTTGTGGTTGGGAAATCATGTTTCACTAATATGATTGAGTTTTTTGAAAAAGTAACAAAGAGGATTGATGAGGGTCGAACAGTAGATGTGATCTATATGGACTTTACTAAGGCGTTCAACAAGGTTCCTCATGGTAAACTGGTAAGCAAGGTTGGATCACATGGAATACAGTGAGAACTAGCCATTTGAATTCAGAACTGGCTTGAAGACAGAAGACAGAAGGTGGTGGTGGAGGATTGCTTTTTCATACTGGAGGCCTGTGACCAATGGTGTGCCACAAAGATCGGTGCTGGGTCCATTGATTGTTGTGGCTTATATAAATGATTTGAATGTGAACATAGAAGGTATAACTAGTAAGTTTGCAGAGGACACCAAAATTGGAGGTGTTGTGGACAGTGAAGAAGGTTACATCAGAATGCAATGGGATCTTGAACAGATGGGCCAATGGGCTGAGGAGTGACAGATGGAGTTTAATTTAGTTAAATGTGAGGTGCTGTATTTTGGAAAGGAAAGTCAGGGCAGGACTTATACACTTAATGATAAGGTCCTGGGAATTGTTGCTGAACAAATGGACCTTGGAGTGAAGGTTCATAGTTCCTTGAAAGTGGAGTTTCAGATAGATTGGATAGGATAGCGAAAAAGGCATTTAGTATGCTTTCCTTTAATCATCAGAGCATTGAGTATACGAGTAGGAAGATCATGCTGCAGCTGTACAGGGCATTGGTTAGGCCACTTTTTGAATACTGCGTGCAATTCTGGTCTCCGTCTGATCAGAAGGATGTTGTGAAACTTGAAAGAGTTCAGAAAAGATTTACAAGGATGTTGCCAGGGTTGGACGGTTTGAGCTTTAGACAGAGCCTGAATAGGCTGGGACTGTTCTCCTGGAACTTTGGAGTCTAAGGGGTGACCTTATAGAGGTTTTTATATCATGAGGGGCATGGGTAAGGTAAATAGACAAAGTTTCTTTCCCCAGAACAAAAGGGCATAAGCTTAAGGTGAGAGGAGAAAGATTTAAAAGGGACCTAAAGGGCAATTTTCTATGCAAAAAGTGGTGCACGTATAGAATGAGTTGCCAGAGTAAGTGATGGAGGCTGATATACTTACAACATTTAACAGGCATCTGGATGAGTATATGAATAGGAAGGGTTGAAAGGAATATGGGGCAAGTGCTGGCAGATGGGACTAGATTTGTTTAGGATATCTGTTCGGCATGGGCAAGTTGGACTGAAGGGTCTGTTTCTGTGCTATACATCTCTATGGCTCTATGACTCTAAAAACTTCTGTTGGAATGTAAAAAGGAACCATCTGACTGAGACAAATGTGGGTCCATTGTAAGCAGTCAGGAGAACGTGCAATGAAAATAGAGAATTGACAAAGATGCTTGATGATTACTTTGGGCTGAAAGTTATTTTTTTCTTTGACTGAATACAAGTAATATCAAGTTTCTTGGAGATTCACACTGTGAGACCCAGCGAGACTTTTTGTCATTTTCAGAAATGTCACTCATTGATAATCCAAACTACTCCTCTGGCATTCCTCATCTTCAATCTGTCCCCATTTTATTATGTGCTGTTCACCACTCAGCAGTCCTCAGCTGAAGGAGCAGACATCTTGCTGTCAAGTACACTTAATGTGCAGCAAGAAGCAGCCTTCTCTCAATGTCTCAGGGGACTAGGCTCCACAAAATTCCATGGAGATACCCATCAGTCAGGGGATCCTGGCACAGTAAGTTAAGGGCAGCCTGCCACAAAAGTCCAGTTGGGTCTTCTCAGTCAGGGGGTCTGTACTTCTGCCATCCAGGGAATTGTACATGGCTATTCCTTAGCTCCATACCAACAAGAGGGTAGGGCTAATACAGCTGGCAAGATATACAGATATCAGTCATGTACTGACATGGCTGTCTGATTAAGTCGCTCAAGGATGTAGGCTCCTGTCAATCAGTGAGGTCCATACAGAAAAACTAAGGGGTAAGGGCAGGATTTGGTGAGGAGACACATTCTGGAAGAGTCTGTTTTTTAGGGTTGGGGGCTGTATGTTGAAATGATGAAAATATTGAATGAGAGTAATAGTTTCTGAAGGGTGGGGAGGAGGGTAAAGCATGGATTGAAGTGGGATCATGCAGGAGGGGGTTTTGTCCACCATTTGTCCATGATGGTTAGTGTGTGACCAGAACTGGAAAGGAAATGTTATATCTTATCACATCACATGTGGCCATGGGTTGGGGAACAAGACAAACTGCCTGGTTGCACTATTTGGGATGGCAAGGCCAGACAAAGCTTCTGAAAGCATGCAGGTAGGCACTAAGTGAGCAAGCACTAAGAGAGCAAGAGAGCAGCCCTGAGATGCAGCCTGGTCCAATACACGAGCTGGGTGCCTGAAAGACTTTACAGCAGTCTTTCAATGTTCATCGCTGGTGCACTTTGAAATTCAGGAACATGTTTCTCACGTCGTCTGAAAGCGTATCAGAGACGTGTCATGATGGTCTTGAGAGGTTGACAAATGTCTAATGCCATTGTTCAATGATGAGGAATATTTGCAGCCGGTTCCCAGTAATGTTGCGTTGGATGCTGTTTGATCCCGAGCAATTCAGAGGCCCATCCAGGCAGCTGTCGGCGAATTGGCCAGGATTCACTCAGATTTCTAAGTTGATAATTTTGATGACTGGCTTGTATGGCATATTTGGTAAGAGAGCAAGTTGCATATTAATGAGTTAAGTTTCAGTGTTAAATCAGATGTTTTACAAGCTGTAATTCCCCTTAATCGGCAACTCACTGCTACTTAGTGAGAAACTCATCTGGCTCCTTGGAAAAGCATAAAATACCTAGTGCAACGCTCTTGACATTGAGATAACTCTTGTCAGATTTCTCATCCAAATTTTCCACAAATGTCATCATAGTCCATGTGACCCAGACTGCTATAATGTTCCATCCTTTGAGTTCTTCTCACTGAGGATGATATAAGAACTCTCCCAGAATTAGAGATCTAAGGATCTCTACTACAGACTACTATGACCACTAGGACTCATAACAGCACACACAGACTAACAGCCACTCTCAGACAACAACTCACCAGGACAAAGGACCCGATACCCAGCATGAGCAAAACCAATGTAGTGTACAAAATCCCATGCAAGGACTGCACAAAACACTACATAGGACAAACAGGAAGACAGCTAAAAATCCACATCCATGAACACCAACCAGCCACGAAATGACATGACCAGCTATCCTTAGTAGCCACACACACAGATGACAAGCAACATGAGTTTGACTGGGACAACACTACTATTATAGGACAAGCCAAACAGAGAACAGCCAGGGAATTCCTAGAGGCATGGTACTCATCCACTGATTCAATGAACAAGCACATCGACCTGGACCCAATATACCGGCCACTGCAGTGGACAGCTGGAACTTACAACCGGAAGCAGCGGATTCAAACCACTACAAATGCAGGAGGAAAGATCACAGAAGCACTTCATAGAAGGCTCCCAAGCACTGAGGATGTCACCTAGACAGGGGACGAAACGTCTGCAACACAAATTCCCAGCTCAGCGAACAGAACCACAACAGATCTAAGGAACTAGGGAGGATGAGCTGTTGAAGGAAGTTAGAATGAGTAAGAAGATTGTGTTGTGGAAATTAATGGAACAAAATATAGATAATTCTCCAGGTCCTGATATTCTACAACCCAGCGTGTTGAAAGAGCTCTGCATCCATATAATAAATGTGTTGATGATTATGTTCCAAATTTCTGTAGATTGTGGAATGGATCCTGCAAAATGGATGGTAGAAAATGTCACCATACTACTTAAGATGGGACTAAGGGAGAAAACAGGACATTACAGATCTGTTAACCTTACATCATCAGGAGAAGGGTAAGTGCTAAAATCCATTAGAAAGGATGTGATAAATGGGCACTTAGATTGTAATAATCTGATCATGTTTGGTGAACTTGTTGGAGTTCAATGTTACAAAGAGAAATAAAAGCAAATTCATGGACACAGTATACTTGGATCTTCAGAATCCTTTTGATAAAGTTCCCCTCAGGAAGTTATTTAGCAAAAGTAAAACACATGGGATAGACAGAATATACTGATATGGTTTGAGGAACGACTAGCTGAAGGAAAATAGAATGGGGATAAATGTGTCATCTTTGCAATGGGATTTTACCAGGGAGATACCACAAGACTTAGTTACTGAACAACTCTAGTTGTTGAAAACAGGTCTCGATAATTTGGGGTGGGAACTAAATGTAATATGATCACGTTCACAGATGACTCAAAGTTGAGTGGGAACATGTGCTGTGAAGTGCAAAGTGGTTTCAAATAGATTTGGACAGATTCAGAGAATGGGTAAGAAAATGGCATGTGGAATATAATATATAAAGGTTTTATATAATATATGAGGTTTTGGTAAAGAACAGATGTGCAGACAATTTCACAAGTAATAAGAGTTGAGAAAGTGTAGATATATAAACAGGCCTGGAGTCCTTGGCAATAAGTTACTGAAGATTAGGATGGTAATGCAGCAGGAAATTAGGAAGGCAAATAATATGTAAGCCTTTATCTCAAGAGGATTTGAACACAGGAGTAGCAAAGACTTACCAAATTAGATAGAACTTGAGTCACAATGCACCTTGAGTATTGTGTGCAGTTTTGGTCCCTTTATTGTAAGAGAGATATAATTGCCATTGAGGGAGTGTAATAAATGTGCAGCGCCTGGGATGGTGGGACACCCTATGAAGAGAGTTTGGTTAAACTAGACTTGTAGTTCCAGAGTTTCAAAGAATGAGTGGTGACTTCATCAAGAATTACAAAATACTTAAAAGATAAGGCAAGTTCAGGAAAGATGCTTCCCTTGATTGGACAGCTCCGAATCATAAGAAGATAACTTCAAAATAGGAGGGAAGCCACTTAATACTGAGTGGAGGAGACTTTATCTTAATCAGAGGGTGTGAACCTTTGGAATTCTCTGTCCCAGTGGGCTTTGGAAGCTTCATCATTAAACATGTTTAAGGTAGAGATTGATAGATTTCTGACTACCAATAGCGTAAAGGAGTAAGTTGGCAGTGTTGGAAAAAGCTGAAAATGTGTTGCTGGAAAAGCACAGCAGGTCAGGCAGTATCCAAGGAACAGGAGAATCGACGTTTCAGGCATAAGCCCTTCTTGGCATGGAAGTAGGTGATCAACCATTACGATATTAAATGGCAGAGCAGAGTTGATGGGCTGAATGGCTTACTCCTATTCCTACATTCCTATACTTTTAATGGGGATTGATGTCAGATTTCAATAATAATATTCCTTGGGAGAGCACTTTGTGAAATTTTCACAATTGAAGATGCTAAGCTTTTATTATCAGCTCTATCATTACAGCAATACAAATAAATGTTGGCAGAATACAAATGGTTAAATAGTAGAAGTATATTAGACAGACCGAAGGGTTCAGGTACATAATTCTTTGAAGTTAGTGTCACAGACAGACAGGGTGGTTATGAAGATGTTTAGCACGCTTGCCTGCATTGCTCAGGCCTATGATTAAATAAGTTGTGACATCATTTTGTGGTTGTACAGGCCATTAGTGAGGCCTTTTCTGGAGTACTGTGTGCAATTCTGGTTGCCCTGTTATAGAAAGGGTAATATTAAACTGGAGAGGATTCAGAAACGATTTGGGAATGGAGAGCTTGAAATATAAAAAAGGACTGGGACATTTTTCACGGGAGTGTAGGACCTCAAGGGGTGGCCTTATTGAGGTTTATAAAACCATAAAAGGCATAGATAAGGTGAATGATAAGCGTATTTTCCCAAGAGTGGAGTCCAAAACAAGATGGTAGATTGTTAAGATGAGAGGACAAAGATTTAAAGTAGACATAAAGGGCAGTCTTTTTTTTATATACATAGGGTGGTTCATGTATGGAAAGAGCTACCAGCGAAAGTTGGAGATGCAAGGACAGTTACAATATTTACAAGACATTTGCATATGTTCATGAATCGGGAAGGTTCAGATGGTGAAGTGCAGGCAGGTGGGACTGGTTTAGTTTGAGAACACGGTTGGCATGGACTAGTTGGACCAAAGGGTCTGTTTCCATGCTGTATGATTCTATGACTCTATGGCGATAAGCAGAAGATATGAATGCAGGCAGCAGCTGCGTTAAGGAAAAATAAATCACTTATCACTTATGTAAATATGTCAACCGACTGATGCGGATGGTGGCTTCTTACTCAAGAGATAAAAGAAATAAGAAATAACTGGCCTGAAATGGAGTTCTTTAATAAGTTGGGCCTTTACACTGAATATTGCCAGAAAGAATTCTTTCCGAAACCAGTGCCGCTCTTGACATCATATGATTATGCTGAGGTGTGCTGAGCCTCATTGACACAAAAGAAACCATGACCTGAAAATAGCTGAGAGGTGTAAATTAAAATGGAATAATCAAATTTCTCCAGCCAAATGTAAAAGGTATGAGAATTTGCTGACAGAAAAAAAGATTAGTGCATGGATATTCACATTAATTCATCAAAGCCACTGCAGGCTCTTGGATGTGAGTGAATAATAATTTCTATGCTGCCTGCAATTCTAAGTGTGTATCCCATTTTGTAAATATATGAGCTCTTTAGCTTTAAATGCTTTAGCAGAGTCTATTGTAGTGCAAACTTTAATGTTGTCACCCGAATCTTCTGTTTTCTGCCCTTATGCTCCAAGCAGAAATTTGATGTCACCCTATTTTCTGGATTGAAGTGCAGGAAAAAAAGTGCAAGTCAATGCAAACTTGAAAGTTTCATGTATATTATCTCCAGAAAGTAAATTCAGTGACCTTGCATTGCCAGTGAAGAGTCATAGTTGAAGGAAACACACTTGAGAGACTCAATATTGAAGTTATATCATTGAACCATAATTTCTTCGTGAATAGCCTCCAACATTTTTATTGTATTCAGCGGTGAGGATAGGTTTGCATATGGGGGCTGGAGGATGAGGAGCAGCAGACATGACAGAATAGAATAGTAACAGTTGGGAGTAAAGCAGGATGTGCAGAAGATCATACCCATTGCAGGTTCTCAGGGACTTCTACCTCAACATCAAAGCAAGTGATGAAAACCAGACCTTCACCAGTAAGGCTACCACTATAAGCTTTTTTTGCTGCAACATCAGTGGAAATTGTGCACACCAACACTAGGAAATGGACGCTACTGCTGGTAGCTGTTACAATCACTTGTGGCCCTTAGTTTTTATGCCCTGGGCACATATCAGCTGCACTTATCTCTGGAGAGAAGGATGAAGGAAGGTAGCCTGATCGAGGTATACAAGATAATGAGAGGCAGGGATAGAGTCAATAGCCAGAGACTTTTCCCCAGGGCAGGATTGACTGGCACAAGGGGCCATAGTTTTAAGATATTAGGAGAAATGTATAGAGTTTGTAAGAAGGCCTATGGAGTATTATCGTTCATTAGCAGAGGGATTGAATTCAAGAGTCGTGAGGTGATGTTGCAGCTGTACAGGACTTTGGTTAGGCCACATTTGGAGTACTGTGTGCAGTTCTGGTCGCCTCACTTTAGGAAAGATGTGGAAGCTTTGGAGAGGGTGCAGAGAAGATTTACCAGGATGTTGCCTGGAATGGAGAGTAGGTCGTACGAGGATAGGTTGAGAGTTCTCGGCCTTTTCTCGTTGGAACGGCGAAGGATGAGGGGTGACTTGATAGAGGTTTATAAGATGATCAGAGGAATAGATAGAGTAGACAGTCAGAAACTTTTTCCCCGGGTACAACAGAGTGTTACAAGGGGACATAAATTTAAGGTGAAGGGTGGAAGGTATAGGGGAGATGTCAGGGGTGGGTTCTTCACCCAGAGAGTGGTGGGGGCATGGAATGCGCTGCCCGTGGGAGTGGTAGAGTCAGATTCATTGGCGACCTTTAAGCGGCATTTGGATAGGTACATGGATGGGTGCTTAATCTAGGATAGAAGTTCGGCACAACATCGTGGGCCGAAGGGCCTGTTCTGTGCTGTATTGTTCTATGTTCTATGTTCTATGTTCTATGTTCTATGTATAGAGGGGATGTCAGAGGAAGATTCTTTATGTAGAGAGTTGTGAATGCATGGAATGCATTGTCAGGTGGCGGTGGTGGAAGCAGAGTCATCAAGGACATTTAAGTGACTGCTGGGCATGCACGTGGATAGCAGTGAATTATGGGGTGTGTAGGTTAGGTTATTTTATTTTACATTAGGATTAATCCTCAACACAACATCATGGGCCAAAAGGCCTGTTCTGTACTGTACTTTTCTATGTTCTATTTATGTAACACCCCATCTAGCCTCAGGACATCCCACAATGCCATAAAGCCAATGAAGAATAGACATGGTTGCATGTCAGGAAACCAGTATGCCAATTTGTTTAAAACAAGAACACACAAACATAGAAAGCATAGAAACATTAGGAGCAGGATTAGGCCATTTAGCCCTTCAATCTGCTAAATTCTAAAAATTCTGGCCCAGTCAAACCAATTTCCCTTCATACGACAGTCCTGCCATCCCTAGTATTAGACTAGTGAACCTCTGCTGTGCACCCTGTGTGACAAGCGTGTTCATTATTAGGTCAGGATACCAAAACTGCATGTAGCACTCCTAAAGTGTTCTCACCAAGGCCCTGTATTACTGCAGTAAGGCATTCCTACTCATGATTGAAGGGTGACCTTATTAGAAGTTTATAAAATCATGAGGGGCATGGATAGGGTGAATAGCCAACATCCTTTTCCCGGTGTAGGGGAGTCCAAAATTAGATGACAGGGGTTTAAGGCGAGAGGGGAAAGATATAAAAGGTAGTTAAGGGACATCTTTTTCATGCAGAGGGTGTGCGTGTACGTAAAGGGCTGGTAAAGAAAGTGGTGGAGGTTGGCACAATAGAGGTATATGGGCCAAATGCTAGTAAATGAGACTAGATTAATTTAGGCTATCTGGTCAGCATGGACAAGTTGGACTGAAGGGTCTGTTTCCATGTTGTACAACTCTATGACTCTATACTCAAGTTTTCCTGCAATGAAGGCCAATATGCTATTTTCTTCCTTAATTGCTTGCTACACTTACCTGTTTTATTTTCATTGGCTGGTGGACAAGGACACCCCAACCTCTTTGAACATCCACATTTCCCAAGATATTACCATTTCATATAAACACAAATTCAACAACAACTAGATAATGTGTTTTGTGGATTGTCCATGCCATCACGAAAAATTCACTCACTTTTTAAAATAGTGCCATGCAATATTTCACACGAGCAAGAGAAGGCAGGCAGAACTTTGATTCAGTATGTCATTGAAAAAACAGCACCACTACATGATAGAACTCATTCAGTTTTGCATTGAAATATCAGTCTGAAGAATGTGTTTAAGTCAATCTTTCCCAGAGATCCAACTGCCAAGTCAACTTTGGCAAGTGACCATTTTGCAGTCAATTGAATTGAATTTATTGTCATGTGTACTGAGGCACAGTGAAAAGCTTTGTCTTGTGAGCAATACAGGCAGATCATAGAGTTCAGTAGTATAGATAAGTAACTAATAGGTAAACATTGGCAAAAACAAAAACACAGGTAAGGCGAATGTTACAAATTTGTGAGTCCATTCAGTATTCTAACAATAGTAGGATATAAACTGTTTTGAAACAGGCTGGTGAGTGTGTTCAGGTTTCTGTACCTTCTCCCCGATGGTAGAGGTTGTAGAGAAACATTGCCAAAGTGGGATGGATCTTTGAGAATGCTGGCAGCCTTTCCTTGATAGCGTGCCTGGTAGATGGATTTTATAGATGGGACGTTGGCCTTTGTGATTGTCCGGGCCAGGTTCGCCACTCTCTGTAACCGTCTCCGATCTTGAATGGTACAGTTGCCACACCAGGTACTGATACATCCAGACAACATGCTCTCCAGTGCAAATTATAAGGTGAAAATTCTCCTTTTGCTAATTGTAGCCAAGTCATTAACACAGCATTCCCAATCTCTGGTTTGTTATAATTATATGTGACCCAAATTGCCTCAATTAGATTATTTTAAAAAAAGGAAGTAAATGATAAATAGTAAAATGATGAATTGGATCTAATAATAAGTAAATAAATATGTTCATTTCATGACAAGTTCCTGTCTGAAATAAAACAGAAAATTCTGAGAAACAATATGCTTGTTGGTCACCAAGGTTTGTTGAGTGAAATAAAGTTGATGAAGGTCATAAATACCTCATCAGAACTGGACACAAGTATTAAACAAATTATAGATTCAGAGAAAAGGATGGTTTTGAGGTGGGGGTCTTAATGGAGGAAGAGGAAAGAACAGAGGGAAAGGAATTCAAAAGGAAATTTTTAGGTGATCTTTCCTTATTTTTACATTGAACACTACTTTCAAAGTTACAAGTTGTTTATTACTTGTTCATCTTGAATTTATTGTCATGTGTACCGAGGCACAGTGAAAAGCTTTGTAGTTCATCTTGGTAGTTTCTGTTGCTTTCTATCTATTTCAAACCTCAAGACTATACCTTCTATCTCTGTACTGCTGCACCCATGTTGGTATTCTGTAAATCATAATTCCTGCTGCTACCGGAGGTATATTGTCTATAGTTTATTACAGACCCAAGAGAGGGACAAAAGCCAAACTTTGTTTTGAGACAAGACCTCAACACTGTTTTGTCGACAGTCAGCTCATTATGTTGAGCTGCTGATCCTGATGAAGATTTGCTGCCATTATTGTCTGTAAGCATCAGAAACTCCAGGGCCTGTGTGGTCAAGTGCGATTGAGGATACCACTTCCTAGTCGAGCTAGAAAGGTCTCTTGTAGTGAACAAGTTATGATTTATTGAATTTTAGCAACTAGTTAAACATTACAATGATATGACAGACATTGGTTCAGAGAATTTGAGGAAAACATGATGTGAGGTCTCACTACTTTCGGATCGCTTTCTGCACGTTCTGCCCACATCATAGTGGGTGACCTGATGGTATTCCATGGTATTCGACCTCTGTTATGAAGGTGTGCATGTACTGTATCTGTAAGAGAATTAAAAGCTAGCAGTGACAGCACAAAGTGTTCCGAATAAAATACTATGTAACATGTGGTCCAGTTATTGGGATAGCTAGGGTAGCTGGTTGCCTGGAGATTCAAATCACACCAATCAGTTTAAATTATACCCCAAAAAAACCAAATTCCAATCAAGTTTGAATTTAGTTTACTGAAAACTGCCAAGCCAGCATGTAGAGATTGCCTGAAAAATAGATCTCTTAAAGGTACCTTTATCGATAAGTAACCTGTGAAGCAGAATCCCCAAGAAAAAGAAAAGAAGACCAGAATACAGAGCAGAACCAAAAGCTGCCTGGTTTTGAGATAAGAAGTTTTGTTTTGTAAATCTTAATTGAGGGGATTTATCAGATGAGTATTGTAGAAAGGGAAGGTAAAAGATAGGTTAGAGGAAGAAGTTGTAAATAATTGTTAGTTAATCATTATCTGTTATACTTTAAGAAATAAAGTTGTTAACTTTTATTTTAACTAGTTCTTGGCCTATCAAATTTTCACAGATTACTGCCTGGGATAAATCTTTTCTTTGTTGCTGGTTTAAATTAAGCAGGAAAGTTTACCCCATGTTGTAACAGTTTGGAGGCTCATCTGGGATTTGAACTGGCTTAAACAGATTTGAATAGATTTGGAGGTACAAAATTTCCCAGCAGATTTAAACACTTGCAGGTTAGTGTCTGAGATCTTTAAATAAAAGGTAGGTGAGGCAATTTGTTTACTTTTGGTGACTTGTGGTTGATTAACTTAAAAGTGAGAGAAATGGCTCTTAAAATTGCTAAAGAGGTTCTGGGATTTGAAGATGATTCATAAATTTGCCAAGAAAGTTTAGAAGGAAAGAAAAAGGCCATTCTTTTAGAGTTGGCAAGTAAATTACGATTGAGGAAAATGGAGTTAGAAGACAAACAAAGAGAGGGAGAGGAAAGTGAGAGGGAGAGAAAGGAAAAAGAGAGAGAGAGCATGTTCTTGGCTGAGCAAAAAGAGAGAAGAAAGGGAGAGAGAGAGAGAAAAAAGAAAGCGAGAGAAGGTTCAAGTTGCTACTTAGTTAAGATAGAGACCAAAAGAGAACATAGTAACATATATAAATATGTCAAAACCCTGCCACATTTTGACGAGAAAGATGTTGAAGCCTTCATTTAAAAATTGATAAGGCAGAAGGATGGTCAAGGGTTTATTGGTACGACTGGTTCAGACTAAACTGGTAGGCAGAACTAGTGAGGTATTTGCTGCATTGTCAGATGAGGGGTCAAGAGATTATGAAGACGTTAAATGGGCTGTTTTAACTGCTTATGAATTGGTACCAGAAGCATATAGACAGTAGTTCAGAAACACAAAGAAGAACCAGGTCAGACTTATGTTGAGTTCAAAAGGATTAATTGGAGGTGTAGTGGACAGCGAAGATGGTTACCTCACATTACAACAGGATCTGGATCAGATGGGCCAATGGGCTGAGAAGTGGCAGATGGAGTTTAATTCAGATAAATGCGAGGTGCAGCATTTTGGGAAAGCAAATCTTAGCTGGACTTATACGCTTAATGGTAAGGTCCTAGGGAGTGTTGCTGAACAAAGAGACCTTGGAGTGCAGGTTCATAGCTCCTTGAAAGTGGAGTCGCAGGTAGATAGGATAGTGAAGAAGGTGTTTGGTATGCTTTCCTTTATTGGTCAGAGTATTGAGTACAGGAGTTAGGAGGTCATGTTGCAGCTGTACAGGACATTGATTGGGCCACTGTTGGAATATTGCATGCAATTCTGGTCTCCTTCCTATCGGAAAGATGTTGTGAAACTTGAAAGGTTTCAGAAAAAATTTAAAAGGATGTTGCCAGGGTTGGAGGATTTGAGCTACAGGGAAAGGCTGAACAGGCTGGGGCTGTTTTCCTTGGAGCAGAGGAGGCTGAGGGGTGACCTTATAGAGGTTTACAAAATTATGAGGGGCATGGATATGATAAATAGACAAAGACTTTTCCCTGGGATCGGGGAGTCCGGAACTAGGGGGCATAGGTTTAGGGTGAGAGGGGAAAAATATAAAAGAGATTTAAGAGGCAACCTTTTCACGTAGAGGGTGGTACGTGTACGGAATGAGCTGCCAGAGGATGTGGTGGAGACTGGTACAATTACAACATTTAGGAGGCATTTGGATGGGTATATGAATAAGAAGGGTTTGGAGGGATATGGGCCGGGTGCTGGCAGGTGGGACTAGATTGGGTTAAGATATCTGGTCTGCGGCGACAGGTTGGACCGAAGGGTCTGTTTCCATGCTGTACATCTCTATCACTCTATGACTCTAATTAAACGTAGTCATTTTGATCAATGGATGCGTACTTTGAAAATTGCTAAGACATTTGAGGCTCTCAGAGAGATTATTCTGCTGGAGGAGTTTAAAAACTCACTTCCAGAGATGATAAGAATTCACATGGAAGAACACAAATTCAGGAATTGAGAAGGGCAGCAGAATTAGCAGATGAGTACATGTTCCTACATAAGACAAGCTTCCAGCCAGAATTTCGTCCTGTGAGTGATAGAAATTGGAGAAGGGCAGATCCTACACTACTAAACCAAGAGTAGAGAGCACTAGTAAGAATTTACCACAGGATATAAAAGAAGCCCAAGAGGGTGAAAAGGAGGTGAAAGACATCAGGTGCTTCCACTGTGGTAAAATGGGACATGTAAAGTCACAGTGCTGGTCAGTAAAGAAAGGTGCTGTGGGAAAGGATGTGGTAAAAGAAGCTAAGCCAATGGCATTAGTGAAGGTAGTAAAGGAAACCCCAAGAATAACCAAGGAAATGCAGGAGAGTACACAGCCTAGGCAGGGGTTGGGTATGGAGTTAGTACCTGATCTCTACGAAGAATTTACCTCTGTGGGTAAAGTTTACTCAGAAAGAACAGGGATAGAAGGACAAGAAGTTATAATTTTGAGTTATACAGGATCTAACTAGTCGCTGATAGTAAGAGATGTGCGAATATGTACTCTTTCTAATTTGTTACCCAAGAGTGTGGTAATTTGTGGAATAGATGGACAGAAATTTAGCATTGCCCTATGTAAGATCAAGTTGGAGTGCCAACTCAAGACTGGCAAAGTAATGGTGGGAATGATTGACAGTGTCAGTTCCAGGAATTCAGTTTGTCCTTGGGAATGAGTTGGCAGGATCAAAGGTGGGAGTGACACCCTTTGTTGTGGAGAAGCCCAAGGAAGATCAGGAAACTGAGGAATTGAAACAGAAATACCCTGGTATTTTCCAAGTCTGTGTGGTAACCAGATCCCACTATCATATGTCATAGCATGAAATGAAAAGTAAAGAGAAGGATGAAGGACTTGAGGTTCAGTTAGCAGATACCCTGTTCGACATAATGGTGCAGGAAAAACCTGTACAGGCAGAGGGTCAGACAGAGGTGTTTAGCCTGAAAGGCTAAGGGACTTGCAAAAGCAAGACAAGAGAATAAAAGATATGTATATGGATGCGTACTTGAAAAGGAGGCAGAGAATACTCCAGAGGGTTATTACCTGAAAGATAGAATCCTAAGGTGGAAATGGAGACCCTGGCAGGTTAGTTCAGAAGAGAAAAGTGTTGAACTGCTCCAGATTGTGTTGCCGGGAGCATACAGACAGGAGGTTTTTTTTAGATTACTTACAGTGTGGAAACAAGCCCTTCGGCCCAACAAGTCCACACCGCCCCGCCGAAGCGCAACCCACCCATACCCCTACATCTACCCCTTACCTAACACTACAGACAATTTAGCATGGCCAATCCACCTGATCTGCACATCTTTGGACTGTGGGAGGAAACCGGAGCACCCGGAGGAAACCCACGCAGACACGGGGAGAATGTGCAAACTCCACACAGTCAGTCACCTGAGGCAGGAATTGAACCCGGGTCTCTGGTGCTGTGAGGCAGCAGTGCTAACCACTGTGCCACCGTGCCGCCCTGTTACGGGTAACAGTTGAACTACCTGTAAGAGATTGCCTACAGGTACGAAAGACTCAGGCTAAGGTACAAACACATTTTTATTGGCCTAGAAAGTACAAAGATGTGGTTAACTTCCACCGTGTGTGTCATACATACCAAATGGTGGGGAAGCAACAGGCTGTAATAAAACCAACATCTTTGTTGTCAATTCCCACATTTGAAGAACCTTTCACGCGGGTTATAATTGAATGTGTAGGATCCCTCCCGAGAACTAAAAGTGGGAGCCAGTACTTATTAACCATAATTGATGTGTCTACCAGATTTCTGGAGACAATTCCATTCCGGCGTATCAAGGCAAAAAAGGTGGTAGAGGAGTTAATAGCATTCTTCACATGGTATAGGCTACCCAGAGAGATTCAGTCAGACCAAGGGTCAAATTTTACTGCTAGTCTGTTTAAGGAGGATATGGTTAACTTAGGTATACAGCACTTTAAATCCAGTGCACATCATTCTGAATCCCAGGGAGCTTTAGAAAGATGGCATCAGATGTTAAAAACCATGTTGAGAACATACTGTCAGGATTACCCAACTGATTGGGATAAAGGTATCCCAGTCATAATGTTTGCCATTAGAGATGCTGCAAACAAATCTACTCAGCGCACTCCCTTCGAGTTAATATTCAGGCATGAAGTGAGAGGCCCTTTGAAATTAATTAAAGAAACATTGACAGGACCAAAGTCAAAGATCTCACACCTAGATTATGTATTGGAGGTGAGGGAGAGATTAAATAGATTAGATGAGTTAGCTGAACAGCACCTAAAGAGGGCACAGTGTGGAATGAAGCAGGTGGCAGACAAAAGCTCTGAAACTTGCGCGTTTTCCCAAGGGAATGATATGTTAGTACTGTTACCAGTTATAGGAGATCCCTTCAAAGCCAGTTTTAGTAGCACCTTTCAAATAGAGAAAAAGTTGAGTCAGGTAAACTATCTAGTAAAGATGCCAGATAGATAAAAACAAAGGCATCAGGTATGTCATATGAACATGCTAAAACTGTATTATACTAGAGAGAAAGAACTGAAGAAACAGGTGTTAGTTCCTGCCCCGCAGAGTGAGGAATCAAATCCAGATGATGTGGATTTTGATGTGTTTCAAAATAGATTAAAAATGAAGAAGTCCTTGAGGTGTGGGATAGATTAGTATGCTGTCTGTCTCAGGAGCATAGAATGCAGTTGAAAGATTTGTTACTGCAGTATAAGGCCATATGTAAGAATCAGATGGGAAGGACTAATGCTATTGTACATAAAGTACATAAAATACTGCTCCAACAAAACAATATCCCTATTGGCTTCATCCTTTGAAAGCCAGACAATTCCAGATGGAGGTGGAGGCCATGATCGACAAGGACATCATCAAACCAAGCCAGAGCAGGTAGAGTTTGACAATCGTCTTAGTTCCCAAACAAGATGGGACTCAACAATTCTGCGTGGATTATCGGAAGGTCAAAGTCAAAATCAGACTCATATCCAATTCCTAGATTGGAGAACTGTATCGAGAGAGTCGGACAAGACAGTTACATCATCAAGTTGGAGTTACTATGTAAGAATTTCTGTGTTTGTAACCATAAATGGGTTATATCAGTTTAAAGTGATGCCCTTTGGAATGAAGAATGCACCTGCCACATTCCAAAGACTCACGAACAGTGTTATGGCTGGGTTAACAAACTGTGCATTCTATTTGGATGATGTAGTGATCTTTAGTAAGTACTGGAAAGATCATCTGGAACTGTTGGCAGAACTCTTTGAACACCTACGAGAAGCAAAACTGGTGATAAGCTTAAATAAAATGGAATTTGCTATAGCAGAGGTAACATTCTTGGGACATAACATCGGTCATGGAAAGTTGACCCTATGGAATCCAAAGACAAATGCCACAGATGAATTTCCATGACCAACCTCAAAGAAAGAGGTGCTTCAATTCTTTGGACTCAGCGGATTCTCTCAGAAGTTTGTTCCAAACTTCAGCAGTGTAGTGACACCGTTAACTGATTTTCTTAAGAAGAACACAAAAATTTTGTGGACAGAAGGCATTCAACCATTTGAAATCAATATGAACCATCAAACCAGTTTTAGCAACATCAAACTTTCAAAATCTTTTAAAGTCGCCATCGAATGCTAGTGGCATAGGAGTTGGAGCTGTACTCCAACAGGAAGATGAGGATGGAATTGAACTGCCAGTTAGTTACTTTTCGAAGAAGATCAACATCCACCAGGGGAAATACTCCACAATTGAAAAGGAATTATTGCATTTGGTACTGGCCTTACAACGTTTTAATGTCACGAACAATGTGTCGGAGACAGTGGTGTACACGGATCACAATCCGCTTACATTCTTAGAACGTTTTAAAGGCAAGAATATGAGACTATTTCATTGGAGTCTTATGGTACAGACTTTTAACTTAAAAATCATACATGTTGCAGGTTGTAAGAATATAATCACAGATGCATTATTGCAGATTTAACTGATAGTGTTTAGATTAGATTATTTATTTAATGTTATACATATGTAGGTATGTGGGAAGAAGTTGAGGTGAACTTATATTGAAGTTATCTGTATGTTAGGATAATGTGTTTTAAAATATAGAAAAAAAGGAGCCATCTTTTCATTATGATGGTTCATTTTTTTCTTATGGGGGAGATGTTATGAAGGATGTACTGTACCTTTAAGAGAGTTAAAAGCTAGCAATGACAGCACCAAGTGTTCTGACTAACATGCAATGTAACAGGTGCTCCAGCTACTGGGATATCTACGGTAGCTGGTTGCCAGGAGAGAAAAATAGATTTGACTTAGGCCAATCAGTTTGAATTATACCCCCCAAAATACCAAATTCCAATCAAGTTTGAGTTTAGTATATTGACAATCTGATGCTTTGGGGGTAAAAGACCAGGGAAACTTGAACAGATGGGAGAAGAATTGCAAAGCCAACATGTAGAGACTGCCTGAAAAATAGCTCTTTTAAAGGTACCTTTATCAATCAATAACCTGAGAAGCAGAAACCCCAAGAAGAAGAAAAGAAGACAGGAACACAGAGAAGAACTGAAAGCTGCCTGGTTTTGAGATAAGAAGTTTTGTTTTGTAAATCTTAACTGGGGGTGGGGGGGGGGGGGGGGGGGAGGCGGTGAGGGGTGGGGGGTGGAGGGTGCGGGGTGTTATCAGACTAGTATTGTAGAAGGGGAAGGTAAAAGACAGGTTACAGGAAAGAGTTGTTATTAGTTGTTAGTTAATCATTCTCTGTTATACTTTAAGAAGTAAAGCTGTTAATTTTTACTTTAGATAGTTCTTTGCCTCTTGAATTTTCACAGATTACTGCATGGGATAAATCTTTTCTGTGGTGCTGGTTTAAATTAAGCAGGAGAGTTTACATCGTGTTGTAACACCTCTTAGACACAAGTACAACAAAGCCTATTCTAAATATCAATTATTTGCATATATCACTCTGAAATTCCATTTGGTTACCATTCAGGATTGGATTAGGGGTGGGCAGAGTGACAGGTTTGACTTGCCAATATCATCAATGAGAATGCCATGATGGGGTCTTGCAATATTTTTGTTGAATTGGGATGTTTCTGGAGTATTTGCAAACTCTGCTAGTAGCTTCCTATCTTGGTTGGGGCTAAAATCCAACGGGAGAGCCAGAGCATGGGGAAGTTCAAAAGTATAAGAGGAGAAAGAGTTAGTAGAGATTATTGACAAAAAAGGGCATGAAAGACACAAGGTGAATGCAGTTAAGATAATGCTGAAAGCTCAGAAGTTTCATTAATCAAATTGCTTCAAACTGTCTCTTTAACTACTGCTGGTTATTGCCTTCTGTAGTGCAGATATGGTTACTCTAAGCAGATGAAGGCAAACAAATTAGCATTGAGCTGCTAACTGTGACATAGACCCCAAATTCCATCCACCATGTTTCTGCCTAGAGGGCTGGCCAGTTAAGTTGAGGCCTGTGTAAAAGGCCTAGCATGGATAGTCATAGAGAGGTTATTTCATTCCTTTCTTATTGCCTCACGAATGTACCATCCATATTTTTAAAAGAAATAAAGTGGTAGAGAGACAAAAGAGGGGCCCTTGTGACTTGTGTGCTGCAGCTGTACACTGATTATGGAAGCAATTGGTTTGTTGTATCCTTTAGGGAAGGCTACTCTGAACGTCATCTGGCCTGACCTATGCACGATGCCAGCTGTCTACCAGTGAATTGACTCTGAATACCTTCAAGGCAACTGAAAATGAACAAGAAATGCTGTCTTGCTAGAGTCATATCACTATCACAACAAAAAAAACACAGAAATTAAAAGAACACGATCATACTGGATAGCTTTCTTTCCAATTATCAGATCATAACGCACCACACTAACAGAAGAAGCTGGTCCAGTTGCCTTCAAGGTGAGATAACTACAACAACTGAAGACAGGACAAAAATGAATGGAAATGAGAAAATAATTATCACAGCTGTCAGATAGACACAAACACCCAAAACAGAAGTTTGTGTACCACATAGAAATACTGATGAGCTGATGAAAATATTCTCCAAATCTAATTCGAATAAAATCATATGCAAACAATGTAAATATGTAAAAGTGACTGAAGTTACTTCATAATATCAGCCCGTGGTTTGGCATAGTGATATTCTCCCTGCATCTCAGTCAATTGAATCCCATTCCAATGAAGAGCTCTGGCCTCTCAATGCTGGATCATGTGTCTCAGCCACCAAAGGGGATAATTGTACCTGATATGATTCCCTACTGCCAATTCATCACTACCCCCCCACCATGCCCATTTTAGCAAACCAAATTCCCTTGATCAGGTTAACATGTTCATATAAGAAAGGACTGTTATTGTGGAAACAACCCAGAGCACAATGTGAAAGATGGAGAATGAATGAGTTGTCTCATGTGTCATTTGACATGGCAAAAATGAAATAAGCACTATACTGCACTGTGTGAAATTAATTTATATTTAGTTTGAACCAGATAAACTGACATCCAATGGCATTCCCATCACTGAATCTCCCATTGTCAACATCCTGGTGCTTGCGATTGAACAAAAGCTGAGCCAGAAGAGACGCCATCCTACAACTCATCCACTTCATCTTCAACCACATTGTCTTCATCTTCGACAACCAGTTCTTCATCCAGACACATGGAACAGCTATGGAGACCAGAGATGCACCCCAATACATCAACATTTTCATGCACAGATTCATGCAAGACTTCTTTGCTGCAACAAACAAGTTATACACCAGATACATCAACGACATTTTCTTCCTCTGGACTTATGGCGAGAAATCACTGAAATCAATATCAACAAGTTTCAACCTGCAATCATGGACTACACTTTAGAATCAGTCTCATTCTTGGACACACACATCTCTACCAAGGATGGACACTTCAGTACCTCACTCTACCACAAGCTCACGGATAACCTCATGCTGCTACAGTTCTTGAGCTTCCACCTTAAACATGTTAAAGAAGCCATCCCTTAAGGACATATATACAGGGAGAAAGTGAGGACTGCAGATGCTGGAGATCAAAGTTGAAAAGTGTGGCACTAGAAAAGCACAGTAGTCAGACAGCATCCGAGGAGCAGGAGGATCAACGTTTCAGGAATAAGCTCTTCATCAGGAATGAGGGGGTGGCCCAAAGGGGCTAAGAGATAAATAGGAGCAGGGTGGGGCTGGGGGGAAGTATCTGGGAATGCAATAGGTAGATGGAGGTGGGGGATGACAGTGATAGATTAGAAAGGAGGATGGAGTGAATACGTGGGAAGGAAGATAAACAGGTAGGACAGTTCAAGAGGGCAGTGCTGAGTTGGAAATTTGTCTCTAGAATAAGGTGGGGTGGAGGGTAAATGTAGAAACTGGTGAAATCTACATTGATCTATTGTAGTTGGAGGATTACAAGGCGAAAGGTGAGGCATTCTTCCTCTAGGCATCGGATTGCTAGGGTTTAGCCACTTAACTATCTTCCATCTTTATCCCACCCATCTGCTCCACCTTGCTTTCTGACCTATCACGATCATCCCCCACCTCCATCTACCTATCACATTCCCAGCTCCCCTTCCCCAAGCTCCACACCCTTCCCATTTATCTTTCAGACCCCTTGGGCCGTCCCCTCATTCCTGATGAAATGTTTAAGCTTGTACATTGACTCTCCTGCTCCGCGAATGCTGCCTGACCGGCTGTGCTTTTCCAGCACCACACTTTTCAACTGTGTATATATAGGATCTTCTC
Organism: Chiloscyllium punctatum; assembly: GCF_047496795.1. Classification (NCBI taxonomy): domain Eukaryota; kingdom Metazoa; phylum Chordata; class Chondrichthyes; order Orectolobiformes; family Hemiscylliidae; genus Chiloscyllium; species Chiloscyllium punctatum. The sequence continues at coordinate 68,635,685 of NC_092761.1, read as the reverse complement.
AGATGGGGAAGAAAGATGCTTAAAGATGCCCTCATAAGAACAGGATACAATACTCAACTCATCGATCACCAGTTGTGACATGCCATTGCAAAGAACCACAATGACCTCCTCAGGTGACAGACACAGGACACAACTAACAGAGTACCCCTTATCATCTAGTACTTTCCCAGACCAGAGAAATTATGCCATTTTCTTTGCAGCCTTCAACTTGTCATTGATGATGACAAACACCTTTGGGCGGCACGGTGGCACAGTGGTTAGCACTGCTGCCTCACAGTGCCAGAGATCTGGGTTCAATTCCCGCCTCAGGCGACTGACTGTGTGGAGTTTGCACATTCTCCCCGTGTCTGCGTGGGTTTCCTCCGAGTGCTCCGGTTTCCTCCCACAGTCCAAAGATGTGCAGGGCAGGTGAATTGGCTATAGTAAATTGTCCGTAGCATTAGGTAAGGGGTAGATGTAGGGGTATGGGTGGGTTGCGCTTCGGCGGGGCGGTGTGGACTTGTTGGGCCGAAGGGCCTGTTTCCACACTGTAAGTAATCTAATCTAAAAAACAAACCTTGCCAAGATCATCTTATTTCTAGCCTTCAAACAACACCAAACTGTGAACAGACTATCGTTCATTGCAAACTACCCAGCCTTCAGGCCAACATCAACTACAACACCCCACAATCCTGTCAGGGAAACCTCTGCAAGACATGTCAGATCCTCAACATGGATATCAACGTTGCACATGGGAACACCATCGACCACGTAAATGGCAAATACTCATGTGACTCAGCCAATGTTGTGTATCTCATAAGCTGCAGGCAAGGATATCCCAAGGCATGGTATATTGGCGAAACCATTGGGACTCTACAGCAACAGATGAATGGACACTGCACAGCAATCCCCGTAAAGAAATGTTCCCTCCTAGTTGGGGAACACTTCAGTGGTCAAGGACATTTAGCCTCCATTCAAGTGTCCTCCAAGGAGGCCTTCAAGGTACGCAACAATACAGAATCGCCGAGCAGAAACTGTTAACCAAGTTCCGTACCCATGAAAACAGCCTCAACTCATCTTGAGTTCATGTTTCACTACATGCAACTCCACCATACTGTTCTGTATCTGTAAAACCTTTCTTACTGTCCTGTTTTAACACCATTTCACTGATAATTTGTTATGATCTCTCTACCTTAATTAGTTTGTACAGTTTTGGATTACTTGTTAGACCCTCAGCATGTGACGCTTATACCCATCATGTTATTCCAGCCATTTGGTTTGTCTCCAGCACGACCTTATTTTTAATTTTCTGTAATTGTCTGTCTGCCTCAATTAATTGGATTATAGGTCATCCCCTTCATTTACTATTAGGCTGATGAAACTTTATTCACACCGTCTGATAATTTTGATCACCTGTAGAGACTTATTACCTGGCCTGTCAACACTCCACTCACACCACTTGTATGATCTTTTGATCTCTCTGCCCATTGATCTCTCTGCCAATAAATTCTGCTAAAAATCGCACAACATCAGTTTATAGTCCAGCAGGTTTATTTGGAAACACTAACTATCAAAGTGCTACTTCTTCATCAGGAAACTAGTGCTTTCAAATAAACCTGTTGGACTATAACCTGATGTTGTGTGATTTTCAACTTTGCCCACTCCAGTCCAACACCGGTATCTCCAAGTTATGAATTCTGTGCCTGTGTGCTTTTCTTCATTTCACTTGATGAAAAGACAGCTCTGTGAAAGCTTGTGATTTCAAACAAACCTGTTGGATATCACCTGGTGTTGTGTGACTTCTGTTCTTGACTACCCCACTCCAATAATGGCACCTCCATATCATATCACAAGGACAGCAGATGCATGGAAACATCATCACCTGCAACTTCTGTGCTAGCCATTCATCATCCTGACTTCCTTTGTTGTTGCTGGGTTCAGTTCCTTGTACCCAGCACCATGGAAGAATGTAGACTGCAGCAATCCAAGGTAAAGATCACCACCCTCTTCTCAAGGGCAATTCAAGATGGGCAACAAATGGTCTCCTAGTTAGTAATACTCTGTAAACGTTTCAAAAGATCATAAGATCTATCCGTGATTTTATGGAGACTTAGCAAATTCCAGTAGGGTTAATTTGTTTGAAGAGGGGCAAACCTGAATGTGTCTCTGCTTGTTATCTGCTTAGAAAATTTGTATAATTATACACTGGGTGTGATGCCCTCAAAGGCTACATTATCGTGCATGATAAGTGCAATCCAGATGAACTGTGCATTGTTAACACCGACAAAACCGATCCCTAGAATCAGGACAATAGGAGAGGAAAGACAATAAAAGGAAAGATTTTTTTAAATTTCAAAAATATACTTTATTCATAAATACTTTGATGATCTATACAACTGGACATGCCATACATATGTAAACATTCCATTTCCTTGCATACCAAAACAGAGTAATCATTCCTATTTACAGGTCTGTACAATTACATTTTTAGCTGAGGCATCAGCAGAGCCCAAATGACTGCGTGGGCCCCCTGTTCTTCTTTAGGCAGGCAGATGTTACACGAAAGATGGAAAAGAAACTCTTAAGTTGAAAGCGTGAGACTGGCTACAAAATACAAGGGAAGTTTTACTGGGGATCCCCTTAGAACCTATCTACAGTAAAGATGATGAAATATTGCAACTTGAGGAGATAGGTTGTAATATGACTTCAAGTCAAAAAGTACTTAATAAAATATAGCGGCAATCATGCAGTGTATTTGATCCACTACTTCATAGGGCAAGTAACTTTAAATGGGGTGTTGATTGTCGCGAAAATGAAAGGGCGGGAAGCCTGAGGCAACATTTCCTAAAACAAAAGCACAGCTGCTGTGTCTGGTTAAATTTAACTGCAACCTCCATCGCTGTCAGAAGTGATCTGTTTACCAGCAGTTATACTGAGCAGAATAACGGGCAAGAGATCGATTTGTGCCAAGGGCTATGCATCCACAGTCAAAGGAACGTTTGATTAGGAACAAGGAATAATCTCCCGAGAGTTTGAAGTTGATTGTAACTTGTTGAAAGATGTCATTGGTATGGTACAGCCACATTGAAAGCACCTTAGTTTAAGACCTGAGCAGAATACATCTTTACAATTAGGAATGCTGGTCAATGAAACTGACTTGTCTATCAAAAATCAAAGGATTTCTAACAAGTGTCAGGCTAGTCTTTAAAACAGGGACACAAGATAAAAAGATATTCGGAATGGTGCTTGTAGTCAAGAATGTAACTGTCCATTGATGAAGTCCCAAATCCTAAAGTAACAATGTATCTGAGGTGCATCAATGCTCCTTCCTACCTGGTGAATTGTATAATCATTGATTGGTTGCAGCACAGAAGGCCATCCCTCTGCAAGAGTAACCCACCTAATCCCACTCCCCTGTCATTTCCCTGTGGCTCTAAAGTGTTTTTATCTTTAGATGATGGTTCAATGCTCCTCAGAAAACCACAGTTGAATTTGCCACCACTCCTAACCTCAGACAGTTCCAGACCAACCACTATGGAAAAGATTTTTTTTCTCATGTTGTCATCGCTTCTTTTGCAAGTCAATCTTTAAATTGATGTCCTGAGGCCATAAAATGTTGCAGAAGTAGATGATTCAACCCGGCCATTCAGTGATTGACCTCATGGCTGACCTAATAATCCACAACTTCAATTTCCTGATTTATCCCCACCTCCTTCAATGACTGATTAAAAATCATGTTATCTCAGCAATGAATAGACACCAACAACCCAGCCTAGATGCCGAGGCAGAAGTGAGGACTGCAGATGCTGGAAACCAGAGTTTAGATCAGAGTGGTGCTAGAAAAGCACATCAGGTCAGATAGCATCTGAGGAGCAGGAAAATCGACGTTTCGGGTAAAAGCCCTTCATCAGGAATAGAGGCAGGAAGCCTCCAGGGTGGAGAAATAAAGTGGGTGGTGGGGGGGGGGAGGTGGTTGGTGTTTGGGAGAAGTTAGCAAAGAGTACAATAGGTGAATGGGGGTGGGGATGGAGGTGATAGGTCAGAGGGGAGGGTGGAGCAGATGAGTGGGAAGGGAGATTGGCATTCAAGATGGCTGCCTGTGGTAAAGAATTCCACAGATTTGCTACATTGTTGAGAGCAAACAAATTGTCTGGTTCTTGATGTTTCTATGAATGGGAACATGTTCCACTCATCTTTTTCTCCAGGCTATATATATTGAAATATACCTCAACTGGCCCTACATCCTCTCAACATCAGCTATTTCCATGTCTATTGGCCTAATACACACTGTACAGAAGCAATGAACATCATAGTGACAGCAGAATGTGAAAAAAAGGCTACTTCAATGTAATCAATGAAAGAAATCAGTCTTTCATTGATAACTTGCCATTATGCTTTCTTAAAAAAAATGAATGTTTGTTACAGCTTAATAAAGTGATAATCATCCCAACTCTTTTAAGTGAAAAAAAAGCTGAAGATGCGAGCACATGAAATCTTGTTCACATAAAGTAAAGCATGTATAATAAAATTTGTGAAATTGACAGCAGGGATCATCAGAGACCTCCAACCTCAGTCAAGCCACATTCAGGTGTTTCAAGTGTGATGGATTTCTGGGTTGTCAAGCAAGCCCGAATAAGTGTTCCTGACTGGATGGGTGAGGGATATAATGGATGAGGGCCAAGATCCATTTTCTTTTAATTGTAGGTAGGAGAAAATCCCATAGCGGATAGGTGGTGCTTTTAAATAGCCTCCCTCTGCACCCAGCAACCCTGACATCCTCTGAACATAGTCCTGGGTCAGAAAGCCTGACTTTGGCCCACATTCTGTTCTAGAATTATGAAACTTCCATGATTGTGAGCAATCGCTCTTCATAGAGACAGGCCAAGCCACAAACTTTCCTGACCCCAGCTACCATCTCAAGGATGAAGATGCAGGCCAATATTGAATTAAGGCTGAACTAATGGTTTATAAAGCTTTAACGTAACCTGCTTACTTTGCACTCCATGCCCCTGTTAATAAAGCTCAGAATCCCCTATGTTTTATTAACGGAAGCAATTATTAAATGAAGCTATCTGATGTGCTAATTTTCAGCCTCATTTTAAAAGAATCCCATGTTGACATCTGTGTGCAGCCATGCATAATTAATTTGATTATCTCCACTGTGTTTGCTTTTTTTCTATAACTGTGCTTCCACTTGTTTTTCGTTAAAATATTCTGAGACATTGGAGAATCCCAGGATTTATGTGGATAAATATCAGCGAGAGGAGAGATCCAGTTTCTGGGGCAAGTGGATGGAATAGTGAATCCAGTATTGGCCTTTCAGCTCTGGGGCCGAAGACCAAGTCTGGCCTAAGCTGACGGCTTAATGGGTCCTTTGTGAAATGAATTTGAATGATCTCAATCTAGTTCTGAGTGGTCTAGGCCTACAGTACAAAACTGATACTAAATGGTTATCATACCCCAAGGCCATGAAATGACCGGTGTGGGAAATGAACGACAGAGAACCTTCACTATAATTGACCTAAAGATGCTTGATGTTAACACTGAGTGACACTTCCAACACAGGAGGGAAAATATCACAATTTGTTTTAGTAAAGTCGCAATCCCATCATATGTTCTCTTCAGAAAATAAAAGAAAATGCTTAACTGTTCCTTCAACGAACCAAAACAAAATCCATTTTATTGCTACGTCACTCTATAGTGTGGGATTTTCTAAGCTTTAAAATGGGTGCTCTACCCACCTACATAATACCAGTTACTACTTTTGTATATGTAGAATGAGCAATATGAATTATGTTATAAAATATTGTAGTTTCTCTATTAAGTTTAGCAAAAGTAATAAACACAAGTATACAATATGAAATACAATTTAATAATCAAAGCTACGTTTTTACCAATGCATGTTAAATCGATCAGAGATTAACAAGTTAATGTGTGGATGATAAAATGTCAATGTAGAATGAGCAGCCTTTGATTTGGTTTAATTTGATTTGTTTTGATTTGTTATTGTCACATGTACCAAGATAAAGTGAAAAGTTTTATTTTTCATGCTAACCAGATAAATTATACCTTACATAGATGTGGTGGCTCAGTGGTAAGCACTGTTGCCTCACAGCGCCAGGGACTTGAGTTCAATTCTAGCCTTGGCCGTCTGTCTGTGTGAAGTTTGCACATTCTCCCCACATCTGGGTGGATTTCCTCCAGGTGCTCTGGTTTCCTCCCACAATCCAAAGATGTGCAAGTTTAATGAATTGGCCATGCTACATTGCCCATAGCATTCAGGGATGTGTAGGTTAGGTGCATTAGTCAGGATAATAGGTGAGGGGAATGGGTCTGGGTGAGTTACTCTTCGGAGGATCAGTGTGGACTTGTTGGGCCAAAGGACCTGTTTCCACACTGTAGGGATTCTATGCTTCAGAAAGGTAGAACAGAATGCAGAATATAGTGTTACAACTATGAAGAAGGTTCAGTGAAAAATCAACTCCGATATATGACAAGTCCGTTCATAAGTCTGATAATAGCAGGCAGGAAGCTGTTTTGAAATCTGTTGGTATGTGCTTTCAAATGTTTATATATTCTGCCCAATAGAAGAGGGTGAAAGAGAGTATTATTAGGGTGGGAGGGGGCTTTTACTATTTTGGTTGCTTTCCTAAGTCAGCAGCAAGTGTAGATAGAGTCATTGGAAGGAAGGTTAGCTTTTGTGATGGATTGGGTTGCATTCACAACTCTCAGTAATTTCTTGTGGTCTTGGGGAGTACAGTTGACATACCACATGGTGATGCATTTGGAGAGGAGATTTTCTATGGTGCATCTATAAAAACTGGCAAGAGTTTATGATGTTTATGCATGAATTGAAACATCTTTCATGCATGTGAAGCTAAGAGTATTATGTATTCACAAATGCTGTTGTATTTCACAGATTTTGGTTCAGCAATAATTCTGTCTTCCATGGAATCTTATTAAGAGAATGCATGCATGGTTTATTTTGAACTTAAAAAAATCTCTGGGTGATTTAAATATGATGATTATGTTGATTGAAATAGTGGATTACATGGATAGATACAAACGTTTTTTTCAACAGTGCTCTCTGGAACAATAAGACACAACATTATGCTTTTGGAATGATATCAGGAAGTATACTCTCTCAAAGTATAGCGAAATCTAATCTAATTATGTGATAGAAAAGGCTCAGGGTGGGTTCAATGCCACTAAAGTGAACGATTTAATCACAGTATCCAAAGATCCCCTCATGACAATCTTTGAAGATAATATGTTGTCATCAGAAAGATGCAATGGAAAATGTTAAATGAAATAACAAAATATGCCTTGCTTATAGATACCAAAGCAATCTAACAGAATCTACTATATACTGTAGTAAGGGACCCCATAGTGATCAGAGCATGGCTTAATAATTCAACCCAATCTTCTATTCTCAGAAAGAAAGCTGTGCATAATTTATTCAGATTCACTAGACAGTGGGGGCCAACCATTGTGTTCACAATACAAAGCCAGCATTTAGTTCAACAAATTTCAACTTGCAGCATAGGATAATACTAATTTGAGCTGAAACTAGAAAAACAAAGTGACAAGCAGGCAAAATGCTTTGCCGGAGGAAGGAAGAAAAATTAGGAATTGGAGTCAATAAAATTGATTACGGGATATTTCTCAATGGGAGGCATCTGTCAGCTGGAAGACAATGCATGTGACAAGATCTGTAGAATATGTGGGAGCAAACGGGGAGGAAATCAATGCTAATTGGCTTAAAATAGCATTTGCACAAAGATATCATTGTGATATTTACCAAAATAAAGATACAACAGAATAATTACAAGATATCTGTTAGATATTGTAGATGGTTGTAATTCTCCAATTTTCATAGTACTGCAATGACTACACCTCAAAAGTAGTCATAGAGACATATAGCATGAAAACAGTCCTTTTGTTCCAAACAGTCCATGCCAACCATAATCCCAAACTAAACTAGTCTCATCTGTCTGCACTTGGCCCATATCCCTCCAAACATTTCTTATTCATGAAATTACCTTAATGTCTTTTAAATGTTGCAACTGTACCTGCATCTACTATTTTCTCTGGAAATTCATTCCACATGTGAAATCATTCTCTGTGTGAAAAAAATTGTCCCATCTGTCTTTTTTAAAATCTTTCTCCTCTCACATTAAAAATATGCCCCTGCTCTTGAAATTCCTCATCCGAGGAAAATGACTTTTGCTATACCTTATCTATACCTCCCATTGATTTTATAAACCTCTATAAGGCCGTCCCTCAAACTCCTATGCTCCAGTGAAAACTGTCCCAGCCTATCCGGTATCTCCTTATAACTCAAACCCTCTATTCCCTGCAATATCCTGGTAAATCTTTTTTTGAAGCTTCTCCACCTTAATAATATCCTTCCAATAACAAAGTGACCAGAACCAGACACAGAGGCCTCACCAATGTCTTGTACAACCTCAACATAACATCCCAACTCCTATACTCAAAAGTCTAAGCAATGAATGCAAGTGTGCTAAATGTCTTCTTAACCACCCTATCTATATGTGAAGCAACCTTCAAAGAATTATGTACCTGAACCCCGAGGTTTCTGTGTTCTATAACATTACCCAAGGCCCTTCTTTTAATTGTGTAAGTCCTGCCCATGTTTGTTTTACCAAAATGCAATATCTTGCACTTATCCAAATTAAACTCCTTTGATCACTCTTCAGCCTATTGATTCAATTGATCAAGACCTCTTTGTAAACTTAGATGACAATAATAATACTAATAATCTCTGATAATCTTCATCTTAGTTTATTGGCAGTGAAGTGTTCTAGAATGCTGTAGGTCATGAAAAGTACATTGTTAATGTAAAATTCTTCCTGTCCTTACTAACATATCCTTTTATTCCCATTAAAGAGACTGGATTGATTATCACAGAGTGGGAGACCTCAGAAACAGAAATGGTAGAATCTTCCCAGGCATGGGATGATGTGAGCAATGGTGAGACATTTGGGAAATTTGCATGAGATTGGCAATGAGGAAGTTGTCAAGCAATGAGGGCTAGTCCTACTTAGCCAGTTTCCAATTGTCCCATGTACCAGATAGAAACAGGATAGTAACGATGCCAGCATGAATGGTAATCTGATGAAGCCTAATCAGACTATCCACACTGGCGTAAAGACCATATCTTTTTTATTTTTTTGTGTTTTTGATTGTGTACTGAAATGGGAAAGGGATTGTGTTTGTTTAAAAAAAAGAATTGTTAAAGGATTGTTATACTTTTTAAAAGCAAGTTACTGAAACTAATTGTAAATTATGTCTATGCTGTTTTGTTCAAGCAGTGGGAAAAGTTGCTTGATGACAGGCTAGCACCTGGTGGGTGTGCACAAAGTCAGATTCAGTTGGCAACAAATAGCTGAGTGTTTTGTGGTGTTGTGACTAGCTGTGGATAACAAAGGCCTTCAGCCTGCCAACAATTTCATGCTTGGCATCTGGGTAGCTCTGTTTCCAGAACCTTGGAATGTTGAGAAGGGAGGAGATGTGTATCTTTGCAGTCAATAGCACCCGAAGCCTGAATAATGCCAGTTATCTTCTCCCAGATGCTGTAAAGGATTATTTTTGACCTATAAGGCAGAGATTTTATTATTTGTGAACCAGTAACCCAACCAGTTACCTCCTCCAAGGAAATGAAAAGTTATGAAGAAGAAAAATTTAAAACAGCCATTCCAGGAAAGCAAAAGTGTCATCTTAGTGAACCCTGTTATTGGGGTAATTGAATCACTTTCCCAGTACTTTTTCCACATGACCCCATTTTTGTTTTGTTTTGTCAATGTCTGTATGTGTGTGTAGGGGGAGTTTTATGAAGGGGTTAGAGTGCTAACTATTCGAACACAATTCATAGATGTTTATCTGGAGCTAATAATGAAGCAACCTTGTAATACATTGTCATCCTTGTTAAGTAGAAAACCATGATCCACGATTTTTTTGTTTGCCAGGGTCAAGTGGGTCTTGATTTCAAGTCCACTACATCAATGAGTTGTGACATTGGGCACCAGGTATCAACATCTCAGTACGTGCTCCCCAAACGACTGCACACGTCCTTAGATCCAAAAGAATCTCTACGTCCACATCAAAAAAGTGGGATGCCAATTTTTCTCTAACAGCTCTAGGGAAATTGACAGGAACTAAACAAAGTAGCTGCAGAGCCCAGCACTTGATTGACTGGGTTTTGAAGATAGTGACGGTACCAAGAATCTTTGGAAGTCCTGTTGGAGAATAAGTCCTGTTGTGACAAGTGAGAGAACATTGATGAGCAGGGTTGGTGCCTAGGTGATGAAGTGAATAGCCTTTGCAGAGAGAAACCATCCATAAGACTCATCAAAGGTGACACATAGCCAATTTGTGGTGAGATTCATTCCAAAAATTTGGATTATAAATAGGAAGCAAACTTGACGAATGTAATGATTTTCAATAGATAAGTTAGAAACTAGTTTCAAATTATTGAATTAGTCTATGGCATGGTGCTCAGGAATACGAGATGACTCAGGAAAGCTATCATGAAAAAATTATTGAATATAAAGTGGGGATCAAATAGTAGGCAACATGAGATCTAAAAATATGTTTCAGATTTAAAAAGGAAACTCAGTTTGGGTTGTAAGTTTTAATGTGGTTATTTTATGAATTGGTACATATTTAGATATTGCTATATACATATATATGATATAGTATAGTATTTAAAAGAAAGGTAACTTTCTGGTAACTGATATATAGTTATATATTGATTATAGCAATAGTCTGGAAACCAAGCAGTTGTGAGCTAAAATTTAACCACAAAAGTGGGAAGCTAAATTCAAGAAATATTTAAATCTGTTTTTGAGCATCAGACAATAAAATGCTGTATTGTCACAAAAACCTTACAGATTCATGAATGTTTTATTTTCAGAAAAGGGAACAGATGACTCCTACATTGTCTGACTCCATGAGACGTTAGTTTACATAATAGGGTTTATACTTAATCTCTATCAAGAAGGACCATCACTTTTCTCATGTAAAAACAAAAGGGGAAACATACATGGCATCACCAATATCAGCACATCATGCCATCAAATTTAAAGAAATCTCATGACACAGAGCTTCATCGATTAGTATTCATGTTGATGGTTTTAATATGTAAAATTACTTGGTAAAATAGACTAGGAAGACTATTGACACAGTATAAATGGGTTAGTGTTTCTTTGCTTGAAAGAAAATGGTGTTAAAATCCATGGAAATGAAAATTGACTGGCATTAACTATGGGGTGGTTGATCTGCATTGCCAACTTTATGCCAGGCAGTACATTAAAAAGCTGCCCCCAGGAGCTTGCCAGGTTAGAGCTATTGGTGAACCCAGCTTCCTACCACACGGAATGTGTTGAACAGAATGTCAGTACATCCCAACTCTAGTGCAATCCTGATATGTACTACTGTTATACAAAGCTGTGTCTCAAGGGCACTAATTTGTAATGTCTAGCTTGCTGTTCCTAATTACAAAATGCAGGCAACTGTAAATTCTTATCTAGGTCAAAAGTAACCTGCAGGGTGTACAATGATGATCGATTTAAATGCCAGTCAGTGGATTAGACACAGGGCAATTTTTTATGACTGAAGAATTAGAATAATTGCTTGAAAATTCAGTTTGTTTATCTAACTTTTATCATTGTTCTGTACAAACTAGCACCAAAAATCAATATTGGTCTATTGTAAATTGCAAGAGGTAATATTCATTTAGCTGCTGAACTAATGCCTTTCCAGTTGAACAATCATTGTTAAACCCAAAATACATGTTTTGATTCACACTTCACAAAAAAATTTAAAATGACAAATAATACTACCTTAATAGCATTATAAACATTAATAATGATAATTTCTAATCTGCATTTTTCACTTTGTTTTTGTAAAGCTCTACAAAACCAATAGTATTTGCTTGAGGGTTGTTCACAGGAATATTGGTGTTCACTGGCTCTACAAGTTAGCTTTGAGTTTCAAACTTACCAGGTGAAGAGAAGGATGTTCACATTTTCCAATGATAGATCAATCACTCAACTGAACTCTAAGCATTGTAATATGGTTCCACCATACCCCACTGCTTCCTAAATGCAGCCTGTTAATGCGTATTATTGAACAGAAAATGAGTGTGAGGGAACAACACTGTTCCTCAAGTCTGGAAACACGACATGGTCACATAAGAAAATCTTGAAAAATGTGATGTTGAACCACTGAAAATGGCAGGTCTCAGTTACACTGAGAAGCTTGGGCTATGACACACAGAAAAAAAAAGTGAGTGGCATTTTGTAGACTACCTCAATCAAGGCAAAATACTACAGATGCTGGCAAACAGCAAACAAGGGAAATAATCAGCTGGTCCACTGACATCTATCCAGAGTGAAACAGAGTTAATATTTCAGGTCAAGAACCTTTCTTCAAGAATGTTTTTTGAACTCCTTTCCTGTTCTAAGTCAGATTGTGACTTTAAACTCTGAAGTACAAATATTACTTCTGATGATAAGGTAATATCATGAACAGATCCTCTGATAGGAAGATTGTCACTGCTGAAGGGTAGACTGGAGTTGTTTGTTGGGGCCATGCAGACTTCCTGATACAACTGACTTGGTGAGAATTGCCCACACAGTTGAAACATTCAATGGGCGAAAGTGAGGACTGCAGATGCTGGAGATCAGAGTCAAGATTAGAGTGGTGTTGGAAAAGCACAACAGGTCAGGCAGCATCCAAGGAGCAGGAAAATCAACATTTAGCACAGAAGTCCTTCATCAGGAATTAGGCTGGGAGCCTCCAGGATGGAGAGATAAATGGGAGGGGATTGGGGCTGGGGAGAAGTTAGCAAAGAGTGCAATATGTGGGTGAGGTGGGGATAAAGGTGATAAGTCAGAGAGGAGGGTGGAGCGGATAGGTGGGAAGGAAGATTGGCAAATGGGGATGGGTCATGAGGACAGTTGCTGAGCTGGAAGGTTGGAACTGGAGTAAGGTGGGGGGAGAGGAAATGAGGAAATGGTGATGTCCAAATTGATGCCTGGGGTTGAAGTTTTCTGAGGCGGAAGATGAGGCATTCTTCCTCTAGGTGTTGGATGGTGAGGGAGTGGTGATGGAGGAGGCCCAGGACCTGCATGTCCTCAGCAGAATGGGAGGGGGAGTTGAAATGTTCAGCCACGGGAAGGTAGGGTTGATTGGTAGGGGTGTCCTGGAAATGTTCCCTAAAGCACTCTGCAAGAAGGCGACCAGTCTTCCCAATGTTGGGGAGACCACATTGGGAGTAACAGATACAGTAAATGACATTTGTGGAAGTGCAGGTGAAACTTTGACAGTGGTGGAAGCCTCCTTTGCGGCCTTGGATGGAAGTGAGGGGGAAGGTGAGGGTGGAGGTTTGGGCGCAGGTCTTGCAATTCCTGTGGTGGCAGGGGAAGGTGCCAGCAGGGGACTGTGGGTTTTTGGGGGGCGTGGACCTGACCAGGTAGTCACGGAGAGAACAGTCTTTGTGGAAAGCAGATCGGGGTAGGGAGGGAAATATATCCCTAGCGGTGGGGTCCGTTTGTAGGTGCCGGAAATGTCGGTGGATGATGCGGTTTATGCTAAGGTTGGTGGGGTGGAAGTGAGGACCAGGGACGGTTTTGTCCTTGTGCAACTGGAGGGGTGGGGTTTGAGGACGTAGGTGCGGGATGTGGATGAGTTGCTTTGGAGGACATCTTCAAGCACGTGGGAGGGGAAATTATGGACTTGAAAGAAGGAGGCCATCTAGTGTGTTCTGTGGTGGAATTGGTCCTCTTGGGAGCAGATATGGTGGAAGCGGAGGAACTGGGAATACGGGATGGCATTTTTGCAGGAGGTAAGGTGGGAAGAGGTGTTATCCAGGTAGCTGTGGGAGTCGGTGGGTTTGTAAAAATGTCAGTGTTGAGTCGGTCGTCATTGATGGAGATGGAGAGGTCCAGGAAGGGGAGGGAGGTGTCAGAGGTGGTTCATGTGAATTTAAGATCAGGGTGGAATTTGTTGGTGAAATTGATGAACTGCTCGACCTTATCGTGGGAGCAAGAGGTGGCGCTGATGTAGTCATCAATGTAGCAGAGGAAGAGGTGGGGAGTGGTGCCGGTGTAACTACAGAAGATGGACTGTTCTACATAGCTAACAAAGAGACAGGAATAGCTGGGGCCCATACCAGTGCCCATGGCTACCCCTTTGGTCTGGAGGAAGTGGGATGATTCAAAGGAGAAATTGTTAAGGGTGAGGCCCAGTTCAGCCAAACGAATGAGAGTGTCAGTGGAAGGTTACTGGTGGGGACGTCAGGTGAGGAAGAAATGGAGGGCTTGGAGACCCTGGTCATGGCGGATGGAAGTGTAGAGGGACTGGATGCCTACGGTGAAGATGAGGCGTTGGGGACCAGGGAAACGGAAGTCTTGGAGGAGGTAGAGGGCATGGGTGGTGTCCCGAATATATGTGGGGAGTTCCTCGATGAGGGGGGAATAGGACAGTATAGAGGTATGGCATGCAGGTCCTGGGCCTCTTCCATCGCCCTCCCTCATCACCCAATGCCCGGAGGACGAACGCCTCATCTTCCACCTCGGAACACTTCAACCCAGGGCACCAATGTGGACTTCACCAGTTTCCTCATTTCCTCTCCCACACGTTACCCCAGTTCCAACCTTCCAACTCAGCACCATCCTCATGACCTGTCCTACCTGCCAATCCATAAATGATATCAGAATAACAGCATACAGCACGCATAAGGCACGTCACTCTTCTCAATTTCTTTCAATCGTCCTGCTATCATGGTTATATTTTATTTTCTCCAGCTGTGTGTTTACATTCCCCTCACAAACCATTCCCAACATTTTATTATTTTGAACAAAACTTTCTAGATTAATCTTTTCTTCAAGCCATGAGATCTATTGATAGCTGAATTTCATACGTTCCTTCTCCAAGCCAGTTAACTCACCATGTGCTGATCACATTGACAGCCCTGAACACCAAGGTACTCAAATACTGGAAGTCTGTTCACCACACATTTCAGTGAAGGACACTTAAATATCTCTGATACAGAAACAGAAATTGATAGACAAGCTCAGCAAATCTGGCAGCATCTTTGGAGAGAAATCAGACTTACCATTTCGGGTCGAGTGCCATTTTCTTGGAATCTCAATAATCTGATTACTGAGGATGCCAGTCCTGTCATGATTACCAGCTTTCCAAGTTTATTCAAAAGAATCATTGTAAAGAAGTGAAGACTTTCATTTCTATTTTCTTTTTTGACAGAATAAAATTATTTTGTGTACCAATATGCCTTATCGCTCATACCACTTTACATTTCTATTCTCCTAATCTTGATACAAAGTATTTGGTGCAAGATTTAAAAAAAGATAATTTGGTTATTTCAGTGAAGGAATTTTTAGCATTTATTTTTAATGGATGAATATTTCCATTAAGTAGCAATCAAAGTCATAAAAGTGCCTACATATATATTCATTGAAGTCAATAATGACAATCACTAGGCTAAGTTCAGTGGATTTTTATTTTTGGAGGGAAAGTGAGATAGCTCTAAAATGAGAAATCCTGGTGAAGTTTCTGCAATACAAAGATTATCTCAGATATAATTAGAAATATAATTGATATTCATGATCTTATCAATCAGGTTTAGATGCCAGATTGTCTACAGAATCCTTCCAGGAAAACAAAACAAGGTAGGGGGTATGTTGTTCCACTTGTGTAAAAATTAAAGCAAAAAATAGAAGCGGAGTTGATTTCCTAACAATTATAACTAAACACATATAATGTTCACCCTTGCTTATGAATAGCAATTTACAGTGTCAAATAGCAATGCTGCAGATCATTAAAAGGAATACGTGCTACAGGGAGGGAAATTACTGTCTTCTCCTCTCCCCACAAATAGTCAGATTTGTATAAAACTTGGAATGATTAAAATAAAACTGTTGTCGCATGTCTCCTGTTTTTCACAAAAAAGGAAATGCCATTTTTAGAAGATAAAATAATTTATCACATTATTGGTACCAAATCAACATTTTTTTCTTCATCAATTAGATTTTAAAAAAAAGGTCTTCAAATATCCCCGGGTCATTGATGCTTTTTAACTTTTTCTTATGATAAAAACATACATTTCAGGATATTGAATTTGTGTTGGATAATTATGTGGATGGCACATATTAGCTAAAAGCAAATGTATAATGCCTTGAACTGTTAGTTTAGTGTAAGATAATTAATAAAAATCTTGGAATTAAATTATAGATATTGTGATCTAGTGTATCCTGTGTAAAGAGAAATCCTGTCTAAATATGCACAACCTATGATTTTCTGTTAAATTAAAGTGACTAGCTCTGTATTGTTAAGGAGCCTTCCCTAGTTAGTGCTTGGGATCAAACTTGTTCCTTAAAAGTGTGATTAGGATTATTGTGGGATTCATTCATTTTGATATAATTGATTAATTACCCTCTTTATCACTGTAGAATGTAAGTCAACAAGGAGGGAACAATTTTTGCTGCATACTGGCTGTAGCTAAATGAAAAAGCCTTGCCTAACTTGCTATCCATGGTCAGAGAGGAACATTAGCACACATTTCACAGACCATTATTCAGGGATTTATCCTCAGTTTCCACATATTTACATCAGCTGCTTCCACTTGCCATCACAACAAATGCTAGTCACCCTCTTGCTTCAGAAGGGTTATTTTATGATGTGGAGGTGCTGGTGTTCAACTGGGGTGCACAAGGTCAGGAGTCACACAATGCCAGGTGAGAGTCCAACAGGTTTATTTGAAATAACAAGCT
The DNA here is from genome assembly GCF_047496795.1 of Chiloscyllium punctatum. NCBI lineage: Eukaryota > Metazoa > Chordata > Chondrichthyes > Orectolobiformes > Hemiscylliidae > Chiloscyllium > Chiloscyllium punctatum. Next base: position 68,618,889 of record NC_092761.1, on the reverse strand, counting down.
TTTGGAGCATTTCTCTTTCATCAGTCAACTCCACCTGAAGAAGGAGCAGTGCTCCAAAGGTTTATGATTTCAAGTAAACCTACGGGATTACAATCTGGTGGCATGTGACAAGGATATTTTAGGAGTAGCTTTGTCGATCAAAATTTTTGATTCACATATACTCTACGTAGAGATTGAAGCATCCCAACATGGAAGCAATGTTTCCATTTGTGAGCAATTGCAAAACTAAAAAATTATAAAGATAGAACAGTTGCCAATAAATCCAATAAAGACTTCAGGAGTTCCTTCTTGATGCAGAAGATATTTAACATGTGAAACATGAAACCACATAGTAGTTGAAATATAAAGCAAAGATGTGAAAGCAGATAAATGGCTAATGAATGAAAGGATACATAAAAGACTTAAGAGGTAAGAACATATTCATTTGAACCATAATCGCGAGCACATTCCAGTGGACTGTATGACAGTATTGTTCATTCTGTGTATTTCTAAGAATTGAACAAGCAAGCCAAGCAGTTCAATAGTAGATATGGAAGGTGAGACTAGTATCTTGTCACCAAGCCACCCTTTATTTACTTCTACACTGGCTGTGGCCAGCCAGCTCAGAGTCAGTCATAAAGATGTACAGCACAGAAACAGACCCTTCTGTCCAACCTGTCCATGCCGACCAGATATCTGACCTGACCAGATATCTCAACCCAATCTAGTCGCACCTGCCAGCACTGGCCCATATCCCTTCAAACCCTTCCTATTCATATACCCATCCAAATGTATTTTAAGTGTTGCAATCGTGCCAGCCTCCACCATTTCCTCTGGCAGCTCATGCCGTTCACAAACACCACCCTCTGCATGCAAAGTTTGCTCCTTAGGTGTCATATCTTTCCCCTCTCACCATAAACCTATGCCCTCTAGTTCTGGACTCACCAACGCCAGGAAAAGACTGTCTGTTTACCTTATCCATGCCCCTCATGATTTTATAAACCCTTTAAGGTCACCCCTCAGCCTCCAACGCTCCAGGGAAAACAGCCCCAGCCTATTCAACGTCTCCCTATAGCTCAAATCCTCCAATCCTGGCAACATCCTTGTAAATCTGTTCTGAATGCTTTCAAGGTTCACAACATCCTTCCAATAGGAAAGAGACCAGAATTGCACGCAATATTCCAACAGTGGCCTAATCAATGTCCTGTACAGCCACAACATGACCTCCCAACTCCTGTACTCAGTATTCTGACCAACAAAGGAAACGCCTTTTTCACTATCCTATCTACCTGCAATTCCACTATCAAGGAGCTATGAACTTGCACTCCAAGGTCTCTTTGTTCAGCAACACTCCCTAGGACCTTACCATTAAGTGTCTAAGTCCTGCTAAGATTTGCTTTCCCAAAATGCAGCATCTCACATTTATCTAAATCCAACACCATCTGCTACTTCAGCCCATTGGCCCATCTGATCAAGATCCCATTTTAACCTTCTTCACTATTTACTACACCTCCAATTTTGGTGTCATCTGCAAACTTACTAACTATACCTCATGCTCACATCCAAATCAACTATATATATGACAAAACGTAGTGGACTCAACACCAATCCTTGTGACACTCCACTGGTCACAGGCATCCTGGCTAGTTCTCCCTGTATTCCATGAGATCTAATCTTGCTAACCAGTCTCCCATGGGGAATCTTATCGACCGCCTTACTGAAGTCCATATAGATCACATCTACCACTCTGCCCTCAATCCTCTGTTACTTCAACAATTACAAGCTTGAGACATGATTTCCCATGCAAAGCCATGTTGACTGTCCCTAATCAGTCCTTGATTTTTTTTTTAACTGAGGAGACTCTAAGTCTCCTTTTTTAAAAAATATATGAAACCCCAACACTGCCACCTAACTGTGGTAGTGCTTATATTTTCCCCAGCACCCGTGTTGTGTGTGTGCAGGTTGAGACACAGTGAGAGACACAAGGTGCACGAATCTTTATTCAAATTTCCACAACCAGGAAGAAAGGAAACACCTGAGTGGTCAGTGACAAACAGTGCCCTTCACATCAAAGGGCAATGCTGTGTGATCAAAACAGTGAACGGGGAGGGAAGGGATTAAATCAAAATAGAGTTGGAGGGGGAACGTCCTGGTTATTTTTTTTAACAAGTCCCCCTTTATTTATATGTGGAGAGTCCTTGACACTGATCCAGCTCCCTCAGAGCCAGCTCTCAGAGTGAACAGGATGAGTGAAACTCCTGTTGTTTTTTTTTCATTCTTTTTTTCTTCTACTGCCTAACTGTGGTAGTGCTTATTTTTACCCCACACCCACGGTGTGTGTGTGTGCAGGTGTGAGACACACTAGGTGCACGAATCTTTATTCAATTTCCACCACCAGGAAGAAAAGAAACACCCAAGTGACTAGTGACAAGCAGTGCCCTTCACATCAAAGGGCAATGCTGTGTGATCAAAACAGTGAAGGGGAAAGCAGGAATTAAATCAAAATAGAGTTGGAGGGCGAACGTCCTGGTTATTTTGTTTTTCTCAAGGGTGTTGGTAGACACCACCTGTACCTCTCCTGGTTAAATTTTTTTTTCTGTTTTTTTTTCCTTCTTTTTTCTTTTTTTTCTTTTCTCTTTTTGTTTTTTTTACCCCCCCATACTACCGCCTAACTGCGGTAGTGCTTATTTTTTCCCCAGCACCCATGGTGTGTGCGTGCAGGTGTGAGACACAGTGCAAGACACAAAGTGCACGAATCTTTATTCAATTGCCACCACCAGGAAGACATGAAAAACACCCGAGTGGCCAGTGACAAGCACTGCCCTTCACATCAAAGGGCAATGCTGTGTGATCAAACAGTGAAGGGGAGGGTAGGGATTAAAGCAAAATAGCGTTGGAGGGGAAAGTAAAGTACTCCAATCTCCATGGTGAACACCTCTCCCTGAACAGCTCAAGGGTGTTGGTAGACACCACCTGTACCTCTCCTGGTTAAATTTTTTTTTCTTTTTTTTGAAAGACACAAAGTGCACGAATCTTTATTCAATTTCCACCACCAGGAAGATAGGAAAAACACCCGAGTGGCCAGTGACAAGCACTGCCCTTCAAACCACAGGGCAATGCTGTGTGAGCAAAACAGTGAAGGGGAAAGCAGGGATTAAATCAAAATAGAGTTGGAGGGCGAACGTCCTGGTTATGTGATCAGCCAGGGCTTTCCTGATTGGTGCAGGCTAACAATCTTAATTAAGGATATCATAGTCAACAAGATCCAGCTGGTTCTAATTACTGCAGAAGGCAACAAATTCTGGTCTTGCCAGTCCCTCCCAAATCTTATAACTAAATAAAATTAGCAATGTACCAAGGACTCACATTAACAAATGTTCATTTTTTAAAGTCATTGAGTTCAGTGGAGCAGTTTATATTCAATGGTTTAACTTTTCTGTATTTAATTATGGGAGTCTGGTCACTGGTCTGTGCTTGATTAGTGAAGTCTGTTATGATGTCCTAAAGAAAAGGAAACAGATAAGGTGCGAGAAGTCACTTAAAGAATACAACCATTGTACACAGAGAATGTATCATTTCTACATTATTCTATGATGTACAACATACAACAACATATTTGAATTTATTTCAGATTTGTTTCAGTAAAATAGTTTGTGGGAGGGAATCCTTTAACAGTATTTAAGAGGAAAATCTTTCCAAGTATTCACAACTCCAAAAGCTTAATATTTTTTATTTGATTCATGTCAGATATTTTATTCAGAGGTGTGCATATTCAAAGTGCCTGGAAGATCCTGGAATCCATTGTGAAGGTTGCGATTTCTGAATACTTGGAAGTGTGTGGTAAAATAGGGTAAAGGCAGCGTGGTTTCATCAAGGGGGGGTGGGGGGTCATGCCTGACAAATCTGCTAGCATTCTTTGAGGAAGTAATGAACAGGTTAGACCAAGGAGAGCCAATGGATGTTATAGGGCCCATGGTGTTAGAGGCAAGGTGCTAGCATGGATAGATGCCTATCTGTCTGTCAGGAATTAGAATGTGGAGAAAAAGGGGTCCTTTTCAAGATGGCAGCCAGTGACAAGTGGTGTTTTGCAAGGCTCAGTGTTGGGACCACAGCTAATCATTTTGTACATTAATGATCTAGATGAAGGAACTGAGGCATTCTGGCTAAATTTGCAGATGATACAAAGATAGATAGAGGGACAAGTAGCATTGAGGAGGTGGGGAGGCCGCAGAAGGATTTGGACAGGTTAGGAGAGTCGGCAAAGATGTGGCTGATGGAGTCCAATGTGGGCAAGTGTGGGGTCATGCCCTTTGGTCAGAAGAATAGAGATATGAACTATTTTCTAAATGGGGAGAAAATTCAGAAGTCTGAAGTGCAAAGAGACTTGGGAGTTTTCGTCCAGAATTCGCTCAAGGTAAACTTGCAGGTTGAGACAATAGTTAGGAAGACAAATGCAATGATGGCATTTATTTTGAGAGGACTTGAATATGTACTTCTGAGGCTCTATAAGGCACTAGTCAGGCCATATTTGGAGTACTGTGTGCAGTTTTGGGCCCATATCTCAGGAAGGATGTACTGGCCTTGGAGTATGTTCAGACGAGGCTCACAAGAATGGTATTAGGAATGAAAAGTTTAACATATGAGGAACACTTGAAGACTCTGGGTCAATATTCGATGGAGTTTAGAAGGATACGGGTAGATCTAATTGAAACATACAGAATACTGAATGGCCTGGACAGAGTGGATATTGGGAAGGTGTTTCCATTGGTAGGAAAGACAAGGACATGAGGGCACAGCATTAGAGTAAAGGGAAGACTTTTTAGAACAGAACTATGAAGTAACTTCTTCAGGCAGAGACTCTATGGAATTCATTGCCACAGAAGGCTGTGGAGGCCAGGTCAGTGAATGTATTTAGGACTGAGATAGATAGGTTCTTTATTGTGAAGGGGATCAAGGATTGTGGGAGAATGGGGATGAGAAACTTAACAGCCATGGTTGAATGGCCAAGCAAACTAGATGGGCTGAATGGCCTAATTTCAGCTGCTATGTCTTATGTTCTTCTGGTCTTTAATTATGTTCTGTTTAGTTTGCATTTTGTGCTCAGATTGATTGTTCACACTTAACAATATTTACTAAACTTCATCCATGATAACTTTATCTGGCTTATTTTCCCATTACTTAATGATATTTTTATCTCTTTCTCTTTAACTCAAAATATTGCCATGTATATTGCACAAAACTGATATCTCCACTAGGTTTGCTTTATGTTTTATTCATTTCATTTGCGGTTTTTGTACCCTGGTTCTCTTGCACCATCTAAGTTTGTCTCATTATCCCATATTCTGTAGATCTTGCATTCCAAGTACTCAAAACTTCTCTCAGTTGATTAAAGCTAGTAAAGAAATTTGTCAAGATCACTAAATTCTCACACATTAGTTGATAATTATTTGCTAGCTGTTTCTCTGAGCTAGTTATTTCACAGTGATTTTTCAAAGACTGCCAGGTTTTGGAAATTATCCAAGATGTAATTTGAATGCAGTAGTCCAAGTATACCTGGTTCACTGAACTTTCTTTGCTCCTTCACTTTTATCCCAGTTAAGCACAGTCCATTGGCTAAAATAGGTGCTTTTTATTCAGAATTCAAGGAAAAATGTAACAACCTTCATCTGTTTGTCTGAACTTAAAAAGCCAGCATTGTCAATGGTTCTATCAAATATTTTCAAATAGCAAAAGACTGGTAATATTCAGACATCATCCATTAGCTGTGTTAGGGCAACCGCCGATAAGATGGCAAAATATACAAACCTGTGGGAAGTTGGTTTTGTCTGATGAATGCATAATTACAATTATGTTTCTTTTACATCTTTGCTTGATTGCTAAAATTGTTAACTTCTATCACAGAAAAAGGAAACTTAGGTTACCCAATCATTAACCCGAAAAATTAAGGAGTGATTCTCCTGTGGACATCACACAGTGGTAAAGTGTTAATTCTCAATCCAAATCAGTTATTTCTGTGTTCAGGACATTTATTCAATTGTTCACACACATCCTTGTGTCTTGTTATATTGATCAATTCACAGTATATGTACCACAGGAGAGCATTCCCCCCATCAGACTGTACCAGCTCTTTGTTTTCGGTAGTGAATTCCAGGCTGTTTCAGTCTCCCATGCTTCAACTCTCTTGCCCTCTTTCCTTACTCCACTCCTCCAATGTTCACAGTCAAATCCTGCTACAGAAAACAGACTTTTTTATTGTGTGACAAGATGATTAGATGCATACTTGTGGCATTTTGATACATTCATTGTTTATTTAATCTCCTGAACGATGTGACAGGAAATAAGAGAGGCAGCTATGGGAGTGATTGATCTCCATAAGCCCCTTCTGCTTTTCTCAGCACATTAACACACCTGAGTTAAAAAGGGTTCCTGCAATCTCATCAAGATAAGTCAGGGTACAATTACTCACCTTTCACTCTACAACAGTCCCAGTTGCGTCTTCAAAACAATCATTTTAAGTGAAACAATATTAAGTGAATCAGATTTTCCATGTAAAATCTAAATGAAGTTAAGTTCTCCAGTGATCCCCTCCTCCAATATCAGCCAGTTTCTCAGTCTCTGTTAAATCAATGAACTTTGAATGAATTAAATCCACTTCGATAGGTTTTTGGAAACTAAGGGAATCAAGCAATGTGGGAATAGCATGAGATGGTAGAAAAGCATCCACAATCTTACTGAATGGCAGAGTAAGATCAAGGAGCTAATTGCCTCTCCCTGCTCTAAATTCTATGGTGAAGACACAGTCTGGTTTATAAAAGACACGAGATTCACTGAACCTGAGCCTACATAGTGTGACTAACATCCAGTGTTAGCTATGGCTCAGCTCGGACTGCCCTCATGTCTCTGTGGTATGGCAGGTCCTACTTCAGGGCTTAAACACGATGATCAAGGCTGATACTCAAGTGTTGAACTGAAAGAATGCTATACACTGGCAGATGAAATGTTAAACTAAGGCCTGAGGTGCCTACTTAAGTTTAAGATCCAATAGCATTTATTCAAGAAAGAGCAATGGAGTTATCTCTGTTGTCCTGGTCAATATTTATCCTCAATAAGCTTCACAAAAACAAGTTTATTGGTCATAATTAGTGGTTGTTTGTGAGAAAATTGACTACCATACTTCTCATATTTCAACACTGGCTGCCATAATGATTGTTTGATGATGGTGAACATTTCTATATAAGTACAAGTCTTTCATAGAATCATGGAATGTTACAGTACAGAAGGAGGCCATGTGACCCATCATGTATAGATCAGTTCCCAAAAGAGCTACCCAGCTAATTGGTTAGTTGCTCTCTAGTCTCTTCTAACAACTTAACCACTTTCAAATATATATATAGTCCTCTTTTGAAACCTGCTATGGAAACGTTAGTAGACGTTTCTTCCCTAAAATACATTACAGAGCCAGGTGGGTTTTTACAGCAATTAGCAATGGTTTCAAAGTAACTTTTACATGTTTTTAGAACCATATATATCTCTGCTTAACTCTTCCTACTCTAATTTCACTTTCTCCACTCCATCCAGACAATTGAACCCCCCCCCCATTTCTGGACTCATTCAAATTAATGTCTCCAATTAAAGTTGTTATAGGTATCTGATCAAGTTAGTCAGATAGCCAAGAAAATACATGGGACCTTGGTTCTAAAAATACAGGCAGAGCGTTAAAAACAAAATGCATATGTGGCCAATGTTTATTAGGTGGAAACACGTTCACCGAAGAGAATAACGCAACGGAAAAGAGATACATGATATGATGTCATGATTAACTCGCCTCTGTGACATAACTGTCAGTGGGTTTGGCTGTTAGTAAAAGGGTGGTGTTTCAAGACTATTTTAGGGATTTTTATTGTGCTTAATGAACCAACTTCTGGGCCAGGACGTCTGGATTCAAGTCCCACCTGCTCCAGAGATGTGTACAACATGTCTGAACAGGTTGTTTAAAAATATCAATATTATCATGACAATAATCATAAACTCAATTACTTGTAGTCAAATTGAACTTTTAAACAAGACCTTTTTTCCCTTTTCCTTTTCTTCTTAAGCAGACAACATGTCAAACCTTGGAATTCGCAGACAAATCCCTTCAGGCGTAAAAATGGACAAAAATTGATTTATTCTGGCTGGTAAAATGTAATGCTGTATCAAAAGTTTACATTTGGTAAGTACTCCATATAGATCCAATACTGCAATTAAAAAGTGAACAAATCAAATTAACTATTTCAGTTGAGGTTCTTTACAGCAGGCCCTAATAACGAGGCCTTAAAATCAAATTAACTATTTCAGTTGAGGTTCTTTACAGCAGTCCCTAACAATGAGGACTTATCTTAAATGTTCAGATAGCAACCTCCTTAAAAGAAGGCATTTTAGCACACTTGCTTTCAATACTCAGACTTTTGAGTAAAGGAGTTGGTATGTCATATTGAGGTGATACAGGACGTTGGTGAGGCCTCTTTTGGAGTACTGCGTTGTAGTTCTGGTTACCCTGCTATAAGAAGGATATTATTAAATTGGAGAGGGTTCAGAATAGATTCACATCTATGTTGCCAGGAATGGAGGGTTTGAGTTGTAACAGTAGGCTGAATAGGCATGGACGTTTTACACTGGAGCACAGGTGATTGAGGATTCACCTTATAGAGGTTTATAAAATCATAAGGGACATTAATAAGTTGAATAGCAAAGTTTTTTTTCTGTAGGGTAGGGGAAATCAAAAGTAGGGGATTTTTTTTTAAGGGGAGTGAAGCAAGTTTTAAAAAGGACATGAGGGGCAATTTTTTACACTGAGAGTGGTTCGTGTATGGAATGAACTGTCATAGGAAGTGGTAGGTTTAGATACAGTTGCTTCGCGTAAAAGGCATTTAGAGAAGTACATGAATAAGAAAGCTTTCGAGGGATATGGGCCAAATGCAGGCAAATGGGACTAGCTTAGTTAGGAAAACTTGGTCAGCATGGACTAGTTGGACCAAAGCTCTGTTTACATGCTGTATGACACATTATACTCCAACTGACAACATTTTACTCTTAAAGAAAACATAGCCAGACTCTCTCAGTCAAATTGCAAATCCAACTGTCTTGTATTATGCCTTTTGTAATCTTGAAACACTGAAAAGTTTTATCTAACACACCTAAAAATGGGATAAAGTTAATCAATTTAACTATATATTGACAAACCTTTTGAGACTGAATACAAAAATCTCTTGTCCTGAAAGAAGAAGTCACGTTGGTCAAGTTTAGATATCCTTATCAAAGCATGATTTTTAATGTTGTAAAGATCCAAATTGCAATGACATACATCATACCTGAGCTGAAGCATTGGGATATTGACGGACGTGGAAAAAAGAGGAAGTTTCAATTACATTGTTCAATCAGCTCCTTTATTGAGCAGATGTACTTACAATGCTTTCATTGTAGTTCTTTCAACTCATTAGAGAAGATTGTAATAAAATGTGAATTGAATGATTTCTGTCAGGTCACATCCATTTTATTGAATCATAGTTTAATAAATGTATTCAAAAGCATCTGATCTAAAGTTAATTTCTCATATCCATATAATCTGCTACAACTGAAACTAAAATATCAAGATCTACAATTTCGTGAATAATACAAATATAAGCTTATCGTGCAAAGTAATGAATTGATAACCAATTTAATTTATGGAATTTAATATATCATGTTAAAAGTAATACACTGTTTAAGAGAGTCCCATAAAGCATATTGTTGATGGGGACAGCATCATCTCTCTCTTTCTCTATTGCCTCCACAGCATACATATACTTTGAAAGAACATAAATCAGATGGGATTAATGGAAGCTGTTGAACTATGAAAAGGGCCATTTAGACAGTGAAAATTTAATGAAAACTTGACTAGCAATAAAATAGATCACAAGCAGACAAAATGCATTACAATGAATGGCACTATTCAGTTAAATGTTTGAAATCAGACTGTTCTGATCCTGCAATCTCATGGCAAAATGATGCTGGGATGATTTGATTTATATTTCAACTATGTCATCTAGTTTTATAAACTTGCCCCTTCCTAGTTGCTAAATAGGAATGACAGATGTCAGGTATCCTTAAAATAAATCATATATATCATTGTGCAGTCAGTCAGGGAGGATACTACAGTCTGCAAATCGCATACTTAACAACGTCATTTAGAAAGAAATCTGAATTTTAAACCACAGTGTGGAGATCAGGTCTTCTAGCTTCTATGTATAAGCCACATTACAAACATAAAGAAAATACTTTAATCATTAGTTCTTGCTAGCAAAGTCACTAAATATCTTCTTTTAAAATACTTTGAGTCGGAATATTGGCTTACAGCAGCAGAACAGAATGCACTCCACATGAATTATCAACTCATTCTCAACATTAAGATTTTGCTTTCCATTAATTGAAAAATATCATGAACATTCTTATTGACAAACCCAATAAAATTAACAATGAGACAAGAGAAGATATCTACAAAAATGTTGAACAAACATGCTGTGAACGTCAGTGAAATGAAGATTTTGCCCAACAAAAAATCAGTCATTTCTTCACTGTTGGGAAAGACCAATTTCATGACCTATAATATCTTACCAGAAATAATGAAAACAGGAAATTTGAAGTATTGCAAACAAGTAGCAACTAGAGATCTCACACCTTCATCTGAATATTTAAAAATACTTTCAAGATTAGAAAACAACTCATTTTCAGCTGAAGAATGCTCAAGTACAAAATAGAATAAATATTAGAAGATAATTAAGGACAAACAAAACAATTTCCTCTAATTCTTCTGACAAAGAAGGAAATGCTATTTGTGAGTGCATAGAATTTAAAAACTTTAGTATACAATGCAGAAGAATATAAAGGTCTGGGACTCAGTAAAATTGCAAATGATAATTATCTTCTTAAATCAAAATAAGAAATATTTCCAATAGGCAATAGATGGAAAAACTGAATAATGCATTATTAGAGCCTACTTTATCAAGCCAACTTAAAACTAACATCAACTTCATAATCTCCAGGAGATTTAGGAACTGGTTGAAAGTTTTGTTGAAAACTAATTGTAAACCTTGAAACGACAAGGTAGACACGAGTGTTCACTGCCTGAATAGTAACAGGGTGCAATAGATATTTTCTAACCAACCTGTTCAGAGATGTCATTACACTCCTCTGGAGCAGGTGGGATTTTAATCCGTGCCTCCTGGCTCAAAGGTCTATTACTGACCACAGGGGAGAATTATCTGGTATTTAAATAATTCACCTGTTCTTAATTCTTAATTTCATTGAAACCACTGTAATGAGAATCAATCCAGTTAAATATATTTTCTTTTGCTTTCTTTTTATTTTCTTTTATTTTCCAGTCAATCCAGAAGTACTCATAACACAAAACTGAATGATTTTTTAAAATTCCACATCACCAAATCAACCCTGGTACATTTTTTCCCCATCTATTAACCACCAGCAGCGAATCGTTCGTGTTTTCCAATTACTTAATTTAAGAGCAAAGCCCATTAAGGGCAATGCGGGCCATCAAGTATGAGGAAGAGATAGGGAGAGGAAAAGGGGACTAAATCTAAATGGTGTTGGAAGCATGGATAAAGCACTGTAGTACCTACCTCTCTTTAAAGACATCACAAATATTGATGGACACCGCGTAATCCCTCTATAAGGCGATGCGAGCACAAGCATAGCCATGAAAGATGGGCCGACAGTCAGCAACTATGATCAACCATCAAACCAAGTTATATAATGGATGTGTTACTGACATAAGCTGATTGCTGTCCAGATGGTAAAGTATCCACCACAATAGGGAGGGAACTAAGACAACTGTTGGATAATATTAAATTATAAAGTACAGAACCAAAGGCACCATCTATGCTTTAGATTTGTAGAGGCAGCAGAGGCTACAATTTGATGTTAAAGGTGACTCATTTGAAAATAACTTCAGTGGGGCCTAGCTTTAGCAAGACTGATAAACTTGATATACTTGGACTGAAAAGGTTAAGACAGCCCTAATGAAAATTAAAAGCAAAATACTGTGAAAGTTGCAAAGCTGAAATAGAAACAGGAAGTGCTGAAGAAACTCAACAGGTCTGGCAGGATCTGTGCAGAGAGAAACAGAGATATTTGAGTTCAATGGGTTTTTCAGAATAGAATCTGTTTCAAAGAACAATCGTTGGACTTGAGGAATTAATTTTGTTTCTCTCTGAAGGCTTTTAGGTATAAGAGTGGAATGAAAATTAGATGTGTACCAGCAAGGTACCATATTCTTGGATTCTAAATTCAAGCATAATCTTAATTCATTGATGAGTATTTAGGAACAGCCATGAGGGAAAATAAGGCTAACAGTTTTCTATCATTCCTTTCCACTATTCATACATTCTTTTATAGAAAAATCATTCATTAAAAAGATTCTGAAATACATTATTTATGAAATACAAGCTTTCTCCATTCTGGGAATACCAAATTTTCTAAAGTGATAATTTTCATAAGATCGAAGTCCAATTGTATTTAGTTTTGTTAAAGATTGTCAACATTTAAAATTTGCAATACATTACTCAGAAATTCAAATAACAATTGTTCTGTCTTTTTTGTTTTATCCAAACATTGCCTGTTTCATTCTCCATCCCTACAACCCTCAAATACCTATGCTCTTAATATTGGACTCTTGTACATCACTAATATTCACCACCACCACCATCCCCCACCCCTCCATTGACAAGAAGTGTCTTCAACTAAATTCAACCATCTCCTCCTTGCCCTTTAAATGCTCCTGGCACAGTGGTTAGCACTGCTGCCTCACAGCGCCAGAGACCTGGGTTCAATTCCCACCTCAGGCGACTGTCTGTGTGGAGTTTGCACGTTCTCCCCGTGTCTGCATGGGTTTCCTCCGGGTACTTCGGTTTCCTCCCACAGTCCAAAGATGTGCAGGCCAGGTGAATTGGCCATTCTAAATTGCCCGTAGTGTTAGGTAAGGGGTAAATGTAGGGGTATGAGTGGGTTGCGCTTCGGCGGGGCGGTGTGGACTTGTTGGGCCGAAGGGCCTGTTTCCACACTGTAAGTAATCTAATCTAATAAAATCTCTTGTATTGACTAGGCTTTGTGTCATCTGTCCAAACAGCTACTAATTTGGGTGATACTTGGTACGAAATGTTATTTGATGACACTATCATGAAGCACCTTGGTTTGTTTCACTACATTACAAGTGCTATACAAATGTTTTTGTCATTATCACGTCACAGCGGTTGTGTTCTACACAACACTTCTATTGTTATTCTTCTTCTCAGGAATTCAGAAAATCAACAATTGAATAAAAGAGTCATCTAAGGTGGTAATGTCCATTGAGGTAATATTCTGAACCCATTCATTTGTTGCCATTTTATATAATTCCAGACTTTCTGACATGATCATCCTGATGTATTTTGTAATGGAATGTTCCCTGAGCTTTCATCCAGTGTAGCAGCCATTGAATTTGACATATTGATATCATGGTAAGTATATGTCCCTCCTCAAGTAGGGAAGCCAAAATGTGTGCAATACTCTAAATGCAGTCTCATAAATACCTTCTGAAGTTGTAGCAATAAATGCCAGATTTGCTCGATGAAGCCAATGTTTATGATTCATGTGGAAAAACACCTGTGTCCATTTGAACAGTATGCATTGAAATTACAAACGTGCCAACTGCCATTGAGCCTTCTCTGAATTCATTTGAAAACTGGAGACAAAGTATCTCTTTTGCAGCTTGTCATGTTCAGACTCTGAAAAGAATAAACTACTTCAGTCCAATCCATGTCTTTGCCACAGCCTACAATACCAAGAGAAATGTCAATATTAAAGCTATAGTAACAAAAGCCACTGTTTGAAGTAGCTGTTTCACTCCTCATGTATATTCCAGTGAGATGGAGAAATCAATGCTTTGAGCTGAAATGCTAGCTTATCTCAGTCACTGACAACATAGATGAAGAACACTGGTCCAATTACTCCCCCAAACCCCTACAAAACATTTGGCTGCTGTCCCTCAGGTAGTAAGGCATTGGGAAAATTTTAACTCCCAAAAAAGGTGAAAGTGGGTCAGATGGAAAGTTATCATGTTAAAATGTCATCAATCCACCATCTTGGAACCCTTCCACATTTAACAGAGATGGCAATGAGTCTTCTCTCAGGAAGTAGTTAGGCTTCAAACTTCCATTTTAACATGCTTTAATTACTGTTGGCTGGGCTTCCTAGATGTCAGAAATGAAGGCGGCAAAGTGCAAGTAGGGGAATCTGGATCCATAAGATTAGAGTATTTCTGCCATTGTTAGTGGGTTAGGAGGAGGAAGGTTTTCCTCTAGCAAACTTGCCCAGCACTCTCAAGATTACTTGTCTGATCTCTCAACAAAACTCCATCACAAACTCCACCCTACTGACATCCTTTCTCACTATTCTCCCTCCCTGCCTTACGATCTAATTCCCTCAATTTTTCCTTGTATGATCTGTCGTATGTCATCTGTCAGCCTCTCTCTCCTGAACTCCACTGCACAACCACGAGACCTTAGCCATGGCCTTTAGAATTATAGCGTGGAAACAGGCCATTTGGCCCAACTTTATCAGTCAACTTCCTGGTCCACCAGGTAGCTAAGCCTGCCAATCAAGCTGCCTGTCAGACATAAAGTATGGACCACAATCAACAAAAACAGAAAAAAAAAATCACATGTACCTTGAAGATCCACACCATTTCTCCTCCAGCCTGCAGCTCAAAAACACTGCCTCAGTAATTAACCTGATGATTGCCTCTGCGCTCTTTTGGGAGGAAATGATTGTTGGTGTTTTAACCTGCTCGTCTTCATAATCCCTGCTGAGTTACGGGTAGCTAAAAATCTGTCTTCCCAGTTGACTGTGTCCCATGATAACTTACACAGGTTTGCAGTTATGTTGTCACATCCTTCGTTTCATCTTTATGAAAATTTAATTCCCAAGATGGAAAACAAAATCTCTGAATCTTTTACCAAGTAAAGATGAGATAAAACTATGGGCCTTGTTTCCAACCGGATGATGAGGGATCAGGCAGTTCCCTTATTTTCCCTTTCCTTCTTTGGCCACAACAGGTATTTTAAGATATGATATAAATTGCCAAATCTATGTTTGTTTAAGTGCTTAGATGCTGTGACCATAAAAAACATAGTCAGTCAGGTTTTTTGGAGTTTTATTAAATAGGAAAAAGAGATAATTTATTATACTTTACACCCACATATTATATGTTTTATTTCTTAAAGCTGGGTAAAATTAAAAAGGCATAAAAATCCTGGAAAGTTGGTAAATTGGCTAGTTTCAGGCTGCATGGTCCTAATATTTTGACAAATTATTTATCTGTTCTTCTGGAGTTAGTAGTGTCGGGTCGAATTATTCTAAAATATCTGTGCAGCACCTAAGTAATCAAATTTAGCAGACAGGATTCAACAACTTGTAACTTAGATTAATAGAGCAAGAGAGAGTGAGAGAGGGAGAGAATAGGAAGGAATTCATCCATAGTCTTATTCTTTCAGTGCCTCAAGTGCTTGTTCTGACTTGCAGCGGAAACAGGTGCTTAAACACTTGAAGTTAAATGATAACATGAACTTCTCTCTTCAAATGCCCAGTAACCTAAATATGATCATGGGGTAGAGCATTTCAATGTTAACTTGATTCGATAAACCAGGGTCCGGTTATTCATGGTTAGTCTAATTGTTGTCTGGTCCTTGGATGCTGCCTGAACTGCTGTGCTCTTCCAGCACTAATAATCCAGAATCTGGTTTCCAGCATCTGCAGTCGTTTTTACCTAGTTGTCTACACCCAGTTGAGTATCCAGGATTATCTGGTCACCTTGCTGACAGGTTCGGAAATGGCCCACATTGGTCCACTTTTATGGTTGTTGTTCTAGTTGTGACTTGCCTTATAAGATGTAATAATTTCAATGGCTATTGGAATATAGATGTGTAGCCATCTTTGATTGTACAGTAATCCCTGGTGTCTGGAATGTGACTTCAGTCTATTTTTAAAAGTCCATTAATTGTTTCTTGCCGGTCAATTCAATTTTATATATTTATCAGCATAATTTCAGAACAGATAGAAATGGCAATTCACGCTAACAATACTGTTTGTTGCCTTTTGAATTTTTCCATTCAGGTTAAGATGGAGAGTTTAAATGGGAATTCACCAGAAAAAAGAAAGGAAATATGCAAGTATAGGAAATCAATTTAAATGAAAAGTAAGATTAGATTTTATCAGTTTATTGTTACAAATATGTGACGAAAATAGGCCAAGCACTCACCTTATAAAAATCTTTCAGTTGAAGGAAGAAGAAATATTTTATTTCTTGCACATTGCAATTTTTGAACATTGTTCAATGTATTGTGTGAATAGTGTCAAGTAAAACTTTTGTTGCTACTTCTTTACTCTTTAACACTCATTGTCTTACCACCATAAAATGTACTATTGCCTAACTGTGCTGTGTTGTATACTGCAGCTTTCAACAAGACAATTTTAAAAGATACAATGTCATTGCTGTGTAATTCTGAAATCATAATAAGCTGTAAAATCTGATTTTTCCAGCTAATGGGTGATAAACATCTCACCTGAAAACATCCCTCATCAAGTGATCCTTAGTTTTACACTTCTACAGCTAAAGTCACATTAGATCTGATGAACCAATAAACTCATTGTAGAAATTGATTACTATTAATAACAGATTTATATAAAAAAACAGAACACACTTTCACCAATGGAAATTCATGGAGGGAGAATCTGATATAAACCACATATTAGAGAAAGTTCCATATCAAAGGCCACAGTCTATCACCAAACACTGAAAGTGAGAGGTTTTTGTAATTAGCAAAGACTTGACTGTTAAGAAACTGACACTTCCTGACAAGCATGCATATTTTCCAGATAAAAAAGATTAGGAGGCTATTCAAATTTCTGTGGAATCTAAGACACCTTTTGAAAGAGGCTATCTGGTGTCTTGTGTTGCTGTTTGGTCTGTATCAGAGCTGTCTATCCTAGTGCTGTTTTTCTGCTTTTCCTCATACCCTTCCTCAGGCACTTATCTAATTCACTCCTAAATGTGATTGTCACAGCTTCACCAGTCAGTTCTTCCATATGCTAACAACCATCTGTGTGAAAAATCATCCAAACTCCTTTCATCATTCTATTAGTCATTGTAAATTTATGGACCTTTTTGTCAATGCATCAACCACTGTTAATAATCTTTCAATATTTACTCTGTCAAAGTCTTTCACAATTGTAAACACCTATGTTAAAATCCCCTTGACCTTCTTTGCCTTAGTAAATGCAACTTTATTCATATCTCTCATCATGGCTATATCCTCTTATCATTAATACCATCTTAATGAACTTACAGGTTCTACATGGCTCCACTTTCTATTTAAAGGGGGCAGAATATTACAGCTTGTGGCCTATTCAATGTTTTAGCACAGCTTCTCATCGTCTTGTAGCCATCGTCAATATTGCCATTTTTAATACCACAGAAATGCATTTTTCCTTTAAAAAAGCAAAACATCTTATATTATTGCTATATTTTTTCTGGGAGGCAAATAGTAAAGTTTAATCTCTATTAGTTGAATTACGCGCAGAAATGCAACCTTGATCTCAAAGGAATCTAATTTGTAGGTGCTGTCGTCTTGTATAAAATTATCAGGTGACACTATCTTCAGCACAGTGCCACAAGCGAAGAGTCAAACTTAATAAAGAAACTATAATGTGAATGTTGACACAATTTTTGTACTGTCTAATGTGCAATGGAGTCGTTTGGGCCAAGTATATTCAGTTTCTACTGAGTGATATATCAGTTAACAACGATATAATTAGCCTAAAGAGAGTATGGAATATAAAATTCATCGGGGTTCTAGTTCTAACACAACCCAGTGACCCCTGCTGGTCAGTGTGTGTGTGTCTCATTATATGATCAGGAAATATGAGTTCACGCATGATCCTTCCTGTGTCATAACTTTTCTGTACATCACTTACGCATGTGTGCTTATCCATACTTATGCATTCACACACCCTAGTAAGCACAATCTAATGCTGAGATACACAGACACAGACACACCATTCACATGCGTGCGGTTCATTGTACAGTACTGTGCTACAAATGAAGGACTCTGATTTGGGCAACACACCAAAGGGTTGCTGCCGTTTCATGTCACTGCCTTTGGGTAAACAAAATTGGAGGAAATATATTTCTAACCCGTATAACTAAAGTTCTGAATCACATCTTATTTATGTGTGAGATATTTGACAGAGACAGAGCGGGTGAGAGGGCGACTACTGGTTCTATTGAAGTTTGCTTTTCAGGGTTTTAAAATGTTCATAAAACTCATCACCAGTACAATGAACACGTAATGCTTGAATTGCCGATACTGCTACATTAAATATAAAATCTCTGTATTTGTGTAATATAGAACTCAACAGATTAAAGACAGCACATGCCAACATCATAGTACTTTCTGCATTTTCTTTTTGTTGATAATCATCATTTGGCTATTCCAGGGAAATAACAGCCAAAATGATGCAGCGTTCAATAAAGCTGCAGTATCAGACATTGTTGCTCCTACAAGAACGAAGCACATTTTGTGGATTTATATTGCAACTAGGTGAACTGTTTCCTGTTAGGTGGTAGGAACCATTCTTTCTCGGGGATAATTGAGAAAGACTTGACTGATTTGCATGCAGCTGTTACTGTGAGGGTACTAGCAGCCCACCCTGGATACTTGTTTCCTTTGGTATAGACCATTCGCTGGATAAGTCCCATGCCCCCATGGGGGTGGGCTCTCGGGGTACCAGGACTGGTTTCTCTATTCAAAAACACACAGATGTTACTCCACGCTTCAGATCATTTCGCTGCTGCTGGGCAGTTTCATTCGCTGAGCTGGATTGAAGGAACCGTGGGGTGGCTGGGTTTATGTAGAGCGCTTTTTCATGGGCTGCATTAACTTGGGGGGACTGAAAGCAGCTGCAGGATTAGATACAGAGATGCTTTGAATTCTGCTTCTGTGCTTAAAGAAAGGGATTATGACTGAATGGAAGTCAGCTAACAGCATGTGGTGGGAATCTCAGACCATTCACTCTCCAGACCTGAGGTACCTTATTCTTTTTTCAAAGTCTCTATGATTTGTATACCGTTTATGAGTCTTCTTGTGCAGCTTTAGAACCGTGGTATTAGATGTTTAAGTAAGTCTTTCAGTCAAACGACTGCAGTATATATTGCCACCGATATATTGTATGTATGTGTGTGTGAATGGAGCTCATCGCTAATCCTTAACTCTTTGAAGGGCTTATTTTCTTTCTAAGCAGCAAATGCACCTTCCTTTACGTTGTACAAAATTAACTGTTTGTCAAATCATACTGGACAAAAGACAGGGAAAACGGGACCAAGGAGTATTTCTCAGAGGTATCTTGATGAGAAGCTGATTTGGAATCATTGAGCACTATAATGCAAAATTTACATTTGCAGCTATTAAACTGTTAAAATATCTCTTCCCCCCCCACCACGTTTTTGATAAGGTGCTGAAGCAATTGCTACCGCCAGTATTCCTAGTTATCGCTCTGAATTGCAAAGTTGGAGTGTTCCGAGTATTCTGCTCCCGAGTGAACCGCAGTGTCTTGTTTGGAATGGACGGTAACAGTCTGAAAACAAGAGCTTTCTTTCAGTGTGAGAGCCTTTCAATGAGCTGATTTTAATGGGTAACGAGGGATTTACCAAGGCTTCCTCGTGCTGAAACCACAGATACCCAGATCTCCCGCACCAAATATCTTGAGCATTTTTTTTCTTTCAAGTCTCCTTTTACATAAAAGCTTTTCCCAGTAACGAGTGAAATGAGGTTTAACCTTTTCAGCACCGTTTTGTTTTCCCCCACTGCAACTTTCCAAAATAAATGTTGGATCAATTTGGAAGAAAAAAACTCTGCAGGCACAGGCCACTCAACTGAGTGATGTGAAAACATACTGCTTTCAAAGGTTTGCCTGTATATTTTGATTCAACTCGCTGATTGAACAGTGAATGTGCCCAGTTGCTTTAATCTATCGGCATCATTACCAGATTAAAGCTGTGTTTGAGATACATTACAGTATGAGGTTGCAGAGCATCTGGATGAACTTAATTGCCAGTAGCCAGTACCACAGTTATCAGCTAGTGACCCAGTATATGGCATTTTGCAGTCATTAAGGGCAGCTGTTATCCTATCCCAATTCATGGTTGGATATCCGTTACCTGATTCCGGGATGCTGTTTGCTTTTACTTGCAATTTTCCGTCAATGCCTCACAATGGTTTCCTCTCATCTGTTTAATAATCTACATATAGAGCACTTAAACTGCACATCAGAAGTTGTATTTCCCCGCATTTCTTATGATATATTTTGTGCAACTCATTGCGAAGCCACTGAGTATGGTCTACAGTATATGAAAAAGATTTTTTTTGGCAGTGTGAAAATCAAACGAGCCCACAGCGCACTAACACAAATGTGTGCAGGGTTTCCTTCAAATGAAACTTGTGAAGTGAGTGGGCAAGTAAACGAGGAAAATGTATGGACAAAAATATCCATCAATATTTGATTCTATAAAAAAAACAAATCTAAACTGTCCACTCACAGCAATAGTCACATTGTTGTTGTACAGTATATTATGCTCACTGTTTCTCAATTAGCATTTTGTAATCAACAAATAAACACCATATAAATCTATAATATAAGTGTTTCAGGAGCTGCTGTTATGGGAATTTATTTTAAAAATGCAATAACACTCATCTGGTCATTCAGACCAGACTAGTCTATATTGCATAGCAAAAGTAGAAAAGGGTGAAATATGCAACTTATATGTCATTGGGTGAGCAGTTGTAATCTTATTTAGATGCTTGGTTAGATCTACCTCTGTAACTGATAATAAAAATGGAACTATAACCAATAAAATGAAATTGAAGAGGTGCTCTATTATGGTCTATCTTGAACAGAACTATTAGAGGGAATCTGGACCATTGCCAATTCTTGTCATTGTCAGGGGCTAAACTTCTTTCCAAGATATTGACACATGAAGATTAGTTCTGCTGATTTACTTTTTAATTTACCCTGCTAAGTATTTTACTAGTTGACAGAGAGCACTCATTGTCTTGCAATTAGTGCTGTCACACAGGAAAAGCTGACTGTGGTCTGATGATATTTTTCTATCCTTTTCAATAGAAATTGGATTGTATGAAAATCCCAGTATCAGGCACAACCTGTTATAAATGTTAAATATCGATGGCTGGTTTGATGTCTTGAATGAAGATTTATAAACAGAAAGAAATATCCAAGTAACCTCCAACCATGACTATTAAATCTATTATAATAGTATTGTGCCATTTATTCTAAGAACACACAACAAGCGATTGGGTAAGCCACAAGTTACCACTGATCGGCTTTCTCTATTATTGAAAAGCTGCAACCTCAACTTCATCAGACAGCATATGGTGCAGTATTCTATGCAGCAGCTTATTAATACCAAAACTTATATTAGTTATTATGAATTGTTAAGTCAATTAATTTTGTCAAGCCATGCCTTAAACCTTCACTTGAAGAATATGCTATTGACTCTTCCAACTTGACGCAGCATGTTTCCATTGATTTCCCATTTCACATTAACCCACTCCTAATGCAATCCCCTGTTTAGAGATCTCAGTATCCTGCTACTCCTTTTATCCTCAACAGAATTGAAAAGCAAGACATTCTTACCAGTTTTATTTTGCTCTTCCAGAGGGGGTGATAAATGCTGGGATTCTAGACCCTTGGTGACGAGCACGTCTACCCCGACTATCTCATCCGACTGGCCTCCCTTCACATTTGAGCTGGCAAAATTGTAAATAACAGTGGTGCAACTGGACTGCTAGTACATCAGAGACCCCTTTTATACTGCACTCAGTAAGATTGATAGAGAGAGAAAATATCAGGCATGGTGTAAAATCCACTTGCAAGTCACTATCAGGTTCTTTAATTTTACCAGCTTTGGAAATATTACTAAGTTGCTCAATTGCGGGATGTTCACAGTCCCAGACCAATTTACTACTAAGTCAACAGTGAGATATGCTCAAGTTTCAACGGGTTCACTGGATAGTAAAGAATTGCAGAAACCTCGCCAGTTTTACTCTCCGTGGACCAGAAATGTTGACGTGAATCAGAAAACCTTCATCATGCATAAATATTTAGCCACAGCCATTGACACTATCTGTGATGGGATATAGCTATCCTTTGTTAGCCAAACATTTAGCATTGTTTCTGGAAATATGGAATGAAATTAGAAAATTTAAATTTTTTGGGGGGGGGGATGTGCATGTTGTAGCATTTCATACCACCCCTTTGCCCTTGAGAAGGTGGTGCTGAGCTACCTTTTAGAACAGCTGTGGTTGTTATGATTTAGAAATGCTCTCAATGTCATGTTTGTTATAACACGTTGATATAAGAACCTATATTTCTCATCATTTTTTATGCTATTAGTTGTTTTTTATGACTTTGTTTCTTGAAACTAATGATAAAATAAGAAAATTGCTTTGGTTTCCTTATTCCAACATCTAACTTGTTTTCAGTAAGATTTCAAATGTCCCTGTTTTCTGAGTTATTCCATTGTGTAATTGGGTAAGCTCCCAGGATAGGATATGGTCCAAGCCTGGCTCCATTTATTCTCAATTGATCATAGTGTACTCCATTCTTTATCCTCAGATTTTAAAAAAAACTGTACGTGGATTTGCAAACGAAAATTGTCCTTTGACCCATGTGTCAATCATGGAGATCTCTATCATTTGAACCAGGCGTTAGATGACAATTAAGAGCTCCAGTTTGAACCAGAAACTAAGCTAGGATGTTTCTTTACTCTGACCTCTGCTCTATAATGTCAAAAATGGAATATGTCACGTGTACCTACTGCTGTGTTTGAACATCCCAACTGGTGCAAATGAACCAACCAAGCCAAACAAACTTTTTGACCTCAGCAATCCAATTTTTGATTTTCTGGTGAAGAGCTAGTTATTGGAGGTTTACTCGGCTGATATCTGGGATAGCAAGACTGTCCTATGAGGACAGATTAGTGTAATTGAGCCTAAATTCTTTGCAGCTTAGAAGGTGGAGAAGGAATCCGATTGAGATGCATAAAATTGCAAGATGGCTAGACAGATTAGATGCAGGGATGACATTTTGCCTGGAAATAAGCCAGACAGCCTCAGGATTTGGGATAGATCATTTGGGACTAAGCTATAGCAAGGTTGTTTTCATCAGTGATAGTGAACCTGTGGCATTCTCTACTGCAGAAGCTTGTGGATGCAAACTCATTGAATATATTCAAGAAAACAATGTTTTTTTAGATCTTTTTAAGCACCTCAGTAAGTATGGGGAGAAAGCAGGAATATAACATTGCAACCGAGCATCAGCCGTGATCATACTGAATTGTGGAGCAGGTTCAAAGGGATAAATGGCCTACTCTTGCTCCTAGTTGCTCTGTTTCCATCTGACAACAACCAATATTAAGCAATGTGTCAGTAGTTTTTTTTTAATCTGTTTCTGATGGAACATGTGCAAATTAATGTATCCTTATTATGGAACTTGATGCTGTCATGTCAGGTTAACCAATCCTGGTATTAGCGCAATTATCGGCCATCGTCATAAAAAAACAGCATCTTCCTGTACATTATACCTGCAATTTTTATTGTGTGTTTGTGTGTGTTTTCCTTCAGTGAAGGCATTTCACAAATGGTTCCACCAATCCAGAGTGGCCAAATTTGTGGGGGATAGGAACAAGGAAAGGGTAGTATGTGTCACAGATTTATCAAAATAAAGGTAAAACCAAGGGCAATGAGGAGTCAGTTGGTAAATTCAAGATCCAGCTTGTCATAGTGGAATTCTGATCCAGTAACTATGGACAAAATATGAGATCCTTGTCACATCCCCATTGCTCAGTAACTTTTGCTGCTAGGCATGTCAAATAGAGTGAACATCTACAGTCAGGGTAGCTGAATGCAGCTTCATTACCCGTATTTAAGGGAATTAACTCAGAACAAGATTCTCATTCTTTATCAATAGCCAACCAAATAAAACGCGAAGGGATGATTCTTTGCTCAGTGGGGACTAGTTTTGATCATGCTTCCACCCATAATCAAATACCTTGGCACAATTTGCATTTATATAGTGTTTGTAATTTGACACCAAGGCATATAAAGCAATATTAAGGCAAATAAGAAAGATTTGCATTGATATAACATATTTCGTGACTTCAGGAGGTCCACAGTCATTTTAAAGCAGATAAGTTACTTCTGAGTGTAGTAAATAGTGTAATTTAAGAAACTGGACAATAAATCTGCTCACAAAAACAGCAATATGCTAATAACTAGTTAATTTGATTTTTCAATGTTAATTGAGAGATAAATATTACTCACAACACAAGGGATGACTGTCCTGCTCCTCTGCCGTTGGGATCTTTTGTGTTCACCTTAGAGATCAGATGGGATCTTTGTGAAACACTTCACTCTAAAGCTGGCATCCATGACAGTGTGTCACTGATGTCAGGCTAGAGTTTTGTGCTTAAGTCTCTGAAGTGAGACTTAATCCCACAATTTTCAGATTTATGGGTATGCATACCACAAAGTGAAACAGAAAAAGATAGGCTTTAAGGAACATTGCAAAGGAGGTAGAGAATTGGAGAGCTTGGGAAGGAAATTCCATTGTCTAGGACCTTGGCAGCTGAATGCATAGTTAATATCAGTGGACAAATTTAAATTGGGATTAAAAGGGGAGACATAGCACAGATATCTTGGAGAGTTGTAGAGCTGGAGGAGGAAGAGGAATACAAAGATGAGGGTTGGCAAGTCATAAGGATTGGAAATATGGATCAGAATTTCACAGTCAAGACATTGCAAACCAGAGGATGAATAAGCGCAGAGAGGATAGATGAACAGGATTCTGTGTATATTAGGATATGAGTGACAGTTTTGAATTAGCTTAAATTTAGGGTGGTCAGGGGCTTGGATGTTGGCCAGTAAAACATTAGAAAAGTCAAGTCCATGGTGTGAATTTGCCTCCAATAGGTTGTTGCTACCTGATGTAGCAATGCTAATATTAGTTACCATAATAAAGAATCAGGCCATGAAAATGGGTATTAAAGAACCTGTCAAATATTTGTGAGAACTGACTTCAATGATCAAACATTATATTCCTCAGGCACATGTCCATCCTATTAATAAGCTATTAGTTTGCAACAGAGGAACTACCAGTAGAGTGTCATGCTTCAAGTCATATGACATTTCAATTTGCTCAAGTCACAGCCAAGATACAATGATGATATATTGCATGTTCCTTAAAGATATATTGACCATAAGACATAATGCAACATTCCCCTTTTTCCAGAGATAAAACTTATCCAAATTAGATATACATAGCTATGCAATTACTTGTCAATTCAATAATTGTCCAAATAGAGAAAATATATATTAGAAAGCTACAATTTCAAACTTCAGTTTAATGATTTCAAGGTTTGACAACCCATCCCAATGTGGAGATCACATACCCCTCTGGAGAGATATAAATTGTTCTCATGAAGTACTGCATTTTGGAAAGTCAAATCAGGGCAGTACTAATACACTTAATGGTAAGGTCCTGGGTAGTGTTGCTGAACAAAGAGATCTCGGATTGCAAGTTCATAGTTCTTTGAAAGTGGAGTCGCAAGTAGATAGGATAGTGAAGACGGTGTTTGGTAGGCTCTCCTTTATTGGTCACAGCATTGAATATCGGAGTTGGGAGGCCATGTTGCAGCTGTACAAGACATTGGTGAGGCCACTTTTGCAATATTGTGCGATTCTAGTCTCCCTGCTATAGGAAGAATGTTGTGAAACTTGAAAGGGTGCAGAAAAGATTTACAGGAATGTTGCCAGGGTTAGACGATTTGAGCTATAAGAAGAGCCTGAATAGGCTGGGGCTGTTTCCCTGGAGCATCGAAGGCTGAGGGGTAACCTTATGGAGGTTTATAAAATCATGAGGGGCATGGGTAGGGTAAATAGATAAGATCTTTTCCCTGGGGTAGGGGAGTTCAGAACTCGAGGACATAAGTTTTGGGTGACAGGGGAAAGATTTGAAAAGGACCTAAGGGGCAACTTCTTCATACAAATGGTGTTGGGTGTATGGAATGAGAGGAAGTGGTAGAGGCTGGTAAAATTATAATATTTGAAAGGTGTCTGGATGGGTATATGAATAAGAAGGGTTTACAGGGATATGGGCCAAGTGTTGGCAAATGTGACTAATTTAGGATATCTGGTTGGCATGAATGAGTTAGACAGAAGGGTCTTTTTCCATGCTGTACATCTCTCTGACTTTATGCCTCTTGAGTGACACTTCGGTTGTCTTGCTGCTGGCTGCTATCACTCAACATCAGCAGATAATTAGAATGTTCTTCCACCTTCTCCTCATGCATGACAGGTGTGCTATACATCGATCTGAGCTGGATTCTGGTCCTTTGTGCAGGACCTGGAGTGTAGGGAGGTTAGGAACATGGCATCAATCCCAAAGGAGGGTGCCTGTAAACAGGAAGGTGGCTTGAAGTGTGTATACTTCAATGCGAGAAGTATACGAAATAAGGTAGGTGAACTTGCAGCGTGGGTTGCTACCTGGGATTTCGATGTTGTGGCTATTACGGAGACATGGGTAGAACAGGGACAGGATTGGCTGTTGCAGGTTCCAGGGTTTTAATGTTTTAGTAGGGTCAGAGGTGGGGTAAAAGAGGGGGAGGTGTGGCATTGCTTGTCAAAGATAGTATTACAGTGGTGGAAAGGACGATGGATGAAGACTCGCCATCTGAGGTAGTTTGGGCTGAGGTTAGAAATAGGAAAGGTGAGGTCACCCTGTTAGGAGTTTTCTACAGGCCTCCTAATAGTCCTAGAGATGTAGAAGAAAGGATTGCAAGAATGATTCAGGAGAAGAGTGAAAGTAATAGGGTGGTTGTTATGGGGGACTTTAACTTTCCAGATATTGACTGGGAAAGCTATAACTCAAGTATGTTAGATGGGTCAGTGTTTGTTCAATGTGTGCAGGAGGGTTTCCTGACACAATATGTAGACAGGCCAACAAGCGGTGAGGCCATACTGGATTTGGTTCTGGGTAACGAACCAGGCCAGGTGTTAGAATTGGAGGTAGGTGAGCACTTTGGGGACAGTGACCACAATTCGGTGACTTTTACTCTAGTGATGGAGAGGGATAAGTGTGCACTGCAGGGCAGGAGTCATTGCTGGGGGCAGGGAAATTATGATGCGGTGAGGCATGACTTAGGATGCGTGGCTTGGAAAAGTAGGTTTCAAGGGAAGGGTGCATTCGATATGTGGAGCTTGTTCAAGGAGCAACTATTGAGTGTCCTTGATAAGTATGTGTCTGTCAGGCAGGTCCAGTCAAGGATAGTAGTGGGAAGTTGCGTGTGGAGGCTGAAGAGATTGGGGAAACACTGAATGAATACTTTTTGTCAGTATTCACTCAGGAACAGGACATTGTTGCCGATGTGATATTGAGTCACAATTAATTAGAATGGATGGCTTTGAGGTATGTAGGGAAGAGATGTTAGAAATTCTGGAAAGGGTGAAAATAGATAAGTCCCCTGGGCCTGATGCCATTTATCCTAGGATTCTCTGGGAAGCAAGGGAGGAGATTGCAGCGCCATTGGCCTTGATTTTTATGTCCTCGTTGTCTACAGGAATAGTGCCAGAAAACTGGAGGATAGCAAATGTGGTTCCCTTGTTCAAGAAGGGGAGTAGAGATAACCCTAGTAACTATAGGCCGGTAAGTCTCACTTCTGTTGTGGGCAAAGTCTTAGAGAGAATTGTAAGGGATGGGATTTATGAACATCTGGATAGGAATAATGTGATCAAGGATAGTCAGCATGGTTTTGTGAAGGGCAGGTCGTGCCTCACAAACCTTATTGAATTCTTTGAGAAAGTTACTAAGGAGGTGGACGAGGGTAAAGCGGTAGATGTGGTGTATATGGATTTTAGTAAGGCGTTTGATAAGGTTCCCCATGGTAGGCTACTGCAAAAAGTACGGAGGTATGGCATGGAGGGTGAGTTGGAGGTTTGGATTAGGAATTGGCTGGCTGGAAGAAGACAGAGGGTAGTAGTTGATGGTAAAGGTTCATCTTGGAGTGCATTTACTAGCGGTGTTCTGCAAGGATCTGTTTTGGGACCATTGCTGTTTGTCATTTTTATAAATGACCTAGAGGAGGGGCTAGAAGGTTGGGTGAGCAAGTTTGCAGATGATACGATAGTCGGTGGAGTTGTTGACAGTGAGGAAGGATGTGGCAGGTTACAGTGGGATATAGATAAGCTGCAGAGCTGGGCAGAAAGGTGGCAAATGGAGTTCAATGTAGCCAAGTGTGAAGTGATTCATTTTGGTAAGAGTAACAAGAAGATGGGGTACTGGTCTAATGGTCGGATACTTGGTAGTGTGGATGAGCGGAAGGATCTTGGTGTCTATGTACACAGATCTCTGAAAGTTGCCACCCAGGTAAATAGTGCGGTGAAGAAGGCATATGGCGTACTGGCTTTTATTTGTAGAGGAATTGAGTTCCGGAGTCCTGAGGTCATGTTGCAGTTGTATAAGATTCTGGTGCGGCCGCATCTGGAGTATTGCGTGCAGTTTTGGTCACCATACTATAGGAAGGATGTGGAGGCACTGGAACGGGTGCAGAGGAGGTTTACCAGGATGTTGCCTGGTATGGTAGGAAGATCGTATGGGGAAAGGCTGAGGCACTTGGGGCTGTTTTCATTGGAGAAAAGAAGGTTTAGGGATGACTTGATAGAGGTGTACAAGATGATTAGGGGTTTAGATAGGGTTGACCATTGAGAACCTTTTTCCACGTATGGAGTCAGCTATTACGAGGGGGCATAGCTTTAAATTAAGGGGTGATAGGTATAGGACAGATGTTAAGGGTAGATTCTTTACTCAGCGAGTCGTGAGTTCATGGAATGCCCTGCCAGTAGCAGTGGTGGACTCTCCCTCTTTATGGGCATTTAAATGGGCATTGGATAGGCATATAGAGGATAGTGGGCTAGTGTAGGTTAGGTGGGCTTGGATCAGCGCAACATCGAGGGCCAAAGGGCCTGTACTGCGCTGTATTTTTCTATGTTCTATGTTCTAAGTTCTATGTTCTATGTTCTATGTTCTATGTTCTTTGTAATGCAGCGCCATGATCAGTGATAACTTTGTATGATTTGGGCTGATTGCGTATTTTAGAAACCTTTATGTTATTCAAACATATGTCCTTGTATTTATAATACAAACTTGCATCTTAGTACACAATTTTGGCAGTTTTTTTTAACCTGCTCACTCATCATTGTCTCTTCAATTCTCCTCTGTCTTTGAAAACAAGATGTCCTATATCTCAGAATGTTTAGACAATTAATTAGTGGGTAGGTCATTGGCAGTTGCCTTCTGTGTAGGAATTGTGCTGGTAATGGTTATCAATCCTACAGTGGTGCTGTATTAAAATATAGCAATGCAATGTGAAAATTTTGCTTGCTGCTCATTACTTGATATTCATTGATTTTGCAGTACCAATCATATTTTGCTAGATCGGTAAGTGTGGATGGGTCACTCCAGCGATGACCAGTAAAATGGGTCATTTCCCATTCAATATACATATTTTGAAATTGATTGTCAGTGTACTTTTGGCTATTTGATCAAGGACACAGAATAAATGGAAAATAGCACTTCTCATATAAAATATGATCATTGTGCTAAATTGTTGAATAATGGGAAACGTAGAAAAGTAATCCATCACAAGGATGTAATCTTCCATATGTACTGTGAATAGGTTTATCACTTTCATCCAAGGAATGGCTGGAACATTGTGTGGATGTAGAGGTATTTGTCAAGCCTCACATGTATTCACAGGTCATTAAATATCCTGGTTCTCCCCTGGCCTTCTTGTGCATTCGATATCACGTGCCCCTTGTATAACATGAGAATAATATCTTGTTGTAAAGCTGTTAGTATTAGGACTTCTTTGCCCTTGAAAATGACTTGCTATGACATACAAAGCTTGTCTCTGTATGGTCAAAAAGAACAAATCTTCTCAGGTATTTCTTTAATAAGGTGAGACCATATTTGGATGGTCTTTTGCAACTCTTGTAGTTTATCTTCAGAAGGTGCCAATTGCAACTATTCACACTGACTCTGGCCAACGTGTAACAGATCAACCGTAAAAATCTCTTCAACGTCATAGTCCAGAGAATAAACATGAAAGTCACAAGGAATATCCAACTGGCTTTTGTGTAAATTGGGTAACCTGCTCAGTGTAACACCCTGGTACCTGGCTTATATGTCACTTCAAAGTCATATCCTTGGACCTTGATAAGTAGGTGCTGCAAATATGGTGATACACTCATTAGCAGTTTGGAACCTCTCACTGCCAGTGGCTTACGATCTGTTCAACAGTACATTTCTTGCCAAATAAGTATGTGTGAACCTGCTTGATGCCAAATACCAGAGGTCATGTCTCTCACTATAATGGAACAGTTGGTTTGTGCAGGTGACAGGTATTCAAACCAAAGGCAATAGATTTTTCATCTTGCAAAAGATACACACTTAGGCCTTTTAGCAACGTATCCACATCAAGAATTATGCATATCTTAGAATTGTGATGTTATAGTAAGTAGATGTGGCTGACAGAACCTGCTTGAGGCAATTGAAGGTGTGTTAAGGATCATGCTCACAAACATAGTGGATGTTCTTCTTGAGCAAGTTTCTCAGCAGAGATACCTTGCCCATTAAATCAGGAATCTAAGGTAATAGAAAATTTTAAAATGGAATGTAATGTCACAGATCCTCTTTGTCATCGTGGTTGACATTTTAAAAAATATCTCCAGTCTTTCCAGGATTGGAACAGTTAATCTGCCTGAAATTGACCTGGCACTTGACACTTCACACTGTTAAACCGATCCTTGTCAGAGTTCTACTATCATCAATAGGTGAAGGTTATGCTCATGACCTGCCTTTACCTTACTCAAGACTACAGTATTGTCAGTTATTCAAATGCAGCTAGGTATATTGTCATTAATCCCACCCCTGTATTGCTGACTGAGAATCCAAATGGTAATTTCTGGATAAAGTACTATACAAATGATTCCCTGATTTCTCTTGGTAGTCTTCTGCCAAATGGACAGAAGATAGCCTATGCTTTACACCCAGCTTGGAGAGAATCTTGTTCCTAAAATTTAGGATTTAACTTTTCCAGCATCGGTATTTTGTGTGGGCACCTTTTTAAGTGAGAGGTTGAGGCATCTTAGATCTAGGCACACTCCAGAGTGTCATTTATCCTTAAGACATACATAATAGAGCACTATCAATTTGTGTGATTGTTGACCATCCAAATTATATCATTTCACTTCATCTTGTTCAGTTCCACTGAACACTATTCTTCCCTTGATGATCAGTAAATAGGATTGCATCATTTTTAAGATATAATACTGTATCACCCTTAAAATTGTCAAATACATTTGGATACTGGTAAATTGAGATCATTGACTGATTCAATAGCATCATTTTTGTTTTGTTCTGCCACAGTGAGTATGTTTTGAATTTCATGAATTGTGACTATACTGAGATATGTGCGTACTTGTAGTACAGCCTTTGCTGGACCCTTGATATCTACTAGGTAAAATAGTTTGAAAACCAAGATAAAGTTGCACAATGGCACTGTTGTGTGATTCTGCCAAAGCACAGAATTGGTAATCCCATTAAATGTTGTGAGAAAATCTCTTGTTGGCTGCATCACTGAGTACCTTTGCTCAGGTACATGTCTTTTACAATGTACAGTGGTATTATGTTGGCACTAGTACCTGTGTATATTTTAACTTTTAATGTGTACTGTCCTGTCTTTCAGGTCATAAAATATTAATGGATGTAAAAACTGCTGGTCACTTTATTACCAACAACATGGTGTGTGAGCTTAACAATATGATAAGCTTGGTCATCCTCTGAACTTTGCCTTTCATTTGGTTGACCCTATATGTCATTGATAGTTTTGCATTTGCAAATCTTCTTGACACTTTTCTTGCTGCTAGTCTTGTAGTGTTCATCATCTGGCTTTTATTCTGGGATATGGCTTGGCCTTTAGAACCAGAATGCTTGCATGTGTGTTTCCAATGACCTTGTTGCCACACATTTAACAGACATCAAGAAACGCTGCACAGTTGTTGGGTACATGCAACAAAACCTTGCTCAGTTGCTAAGGCATCAGTCTTCCCAATATTTAATAAAATTAAATTTCTGTTTACTGGGTACTTATTGTTGGATAGGCAGACTAATAATTGAGGAGTTAAATGACATACTGGTGAGGTATAGCTGGGTGTTTTCAATGTGTGTGTAAAAACTGATGTGTTTTCTGATGATATTGTCAAAAGGCAGCATGTCCTTGGTAGATTGAGGTCAAGGTTATACACTTGGATGAAACAGGAGGGAACAATTGTGGGAAGAGGGTCATGTTTGTCTCGCTGTGAAAGGACATATAACAAGGGACATTGAATGCAACATCTCTCAGCTGGACATTGGAGGAGCAGAAGGCACTGTCGTCAACTGGGTTAAAGACTGCAGACAGGATGAGATTGATGAGGAGCAATATTTTCCCACAATCACATGGATGCCATTTGTAACTTTGTTAAGAGCTATTTTGGCAAGGAGAGAAACGATAGGAAGGATTCTAAAACAAAGAAAGAAAAGATATGTGCAATTTAGGAAGATGACAGCACATTCAAACCCAGAAATTATTGATGGCAAAATTAGTGGAAGAGTATACAATTGCTACTCTTGTTTTATCGTGACTGTGTTGATTAACCTCCACTAATAACATACATTGACAATATTTCACTATCCAGCACACATGAAGAAGGGTGACAAGAATGAAGCAGCAGAGTTTGCTGACACCTTTGAAAGCAAATTCCAAGACAAGGATGGAAAGGGAAACAAAACTAGAAGTTAACCTTTAGTTTAACATTTCCATTGCTACTGTCCCTTCTCCAGGGACTTTTGCATGTTTTAAGCCATTTTTTAAGTTAAAAGGGGGAATTATTTGCAGGAATAATTGTAATTACCACCCTATAAATCTTTTCGATTTCTCTACAATTAGTCTTGATTGAGAATTATTGCTCTTTGTCATTCCCTGCCAAGAAAATATCGTAACTAGTTCATCTATTTTTCAAAGCACTTCCTTAAATATTGTGCAACGAAAACTTAAAGATTCTGAAGTAAAATGTTTTAAATGTATAAATGTCTTAAACATCAAAATGCGTGAGCAGTGATGGTTCTGCACATAACAATATTGACAGATAACTGAGATTACTTGATAACATAACAATGTAGAACAAACCAGGCCTCATTGCAATGTTTCATTAGTTTTATATTGTTGGTGAGGAAAGATATTGCTAGCTATCTAATAAGACATATGGGAATACCCTAGTGGGAGTTTGAGCTGTATCTGAACTGAATAAATGACAATATAGAATTCAGCCCAGTCTCATGTTGGCAAAAATAATGCATTGGAGTCTAGAATTCAATCAATGCAGAAAGTCTCAATTGACTGGAGGGAGCAGAGAGCTCACAGGTTGATGTGTGGAGTGTTTTGAAAGAGAGACCATGACAGCACCCAGTGATTCTTTCATTTTCACTTTCTAGAAATGAAGCAATAACTGAAACATCTTTTCTCTCTACTTGTACCGGTTGACATTAATTCTTTGTTTCAGCACTTAAACGTTGTGCATTACTTTTGTCAATTCTGTTCCAAAACACGTACAGTTTATTATCTCAAAAGCTACAATTTTTAATGTAAAATTCATACAGTCCCTACAGTGCAGAAAGAGGCCATTTGGTCCATCAAGTCTACATTGATCTTCCAAAGAGCGTCCCATCCATACAGCCCATAACCTTGCATTTACCATGGCTAAACCACCTAACTTGCACATCCCTGGACTGTATGGGGCAAATTAGCATGGCTAATCCACCCTAACCTGCACATACTGGGCTGTGGGAGGAAAGCAGAGCAGCTGGTGGAAACCCACACAGGTACGGGGAGAGTGTGCAAACTCCACACAGACAGTCACACAAGGCTGGAATTGAACCCAGGTTCCTAGCAATGTGAGGCAGCAGTGCTAACCACTTTGCCATCTTGCAACCTTTTTCTTTCTGTTTGTAATCCCTCCTAGATGCACCGAACAAATTCTGCCTTATCTAAGCCCCTGGCACTAAGGGAGTCCCATTCATTACTGGGGAAATTAAAATCACTCACTCCAACAACCCAGATGGTTTTATATCTTTCCATGATCTGCTTACATATTTATTCCTCTAATTCTAGCTGGCTTTTGGGAGGCCTATAGGCCCAGAGATGGTACTTGAGACTCGACACCCTAAATTCCACTGAAGACCCTAGTTTTCACAACTTAACAGTGGCTTACAGTTAATAATTCAGTTGTTAAACTGTGTATAATGCAATACTTTGTGTTCTTAAACTTGGTAATAGATAACTGATGTAGTAGATAGTGGTAGAAAGACAGCACGGTACCATCAGAGGTGACGGTACCATGAGATACAGTCAGGAGGGAGTTATACTGGAAGTCCTCAACAATGATTCCAAATCCAAACTAACGTTCATGCCAAACAAGTGCAAGGCAAAGATTATCTCCAATGACAAAATCTTCTTTCTTCCCTAGACTTGCAATGGAATTACCATCCTTGAATTCCCCCATTTTCAACATTCTGGACTTACCATTGTTCAGAAGCTGAAATGGGCCAGTCATATGACAGTGTTTTTAAAAGAGCAGGTCAGAGACTGGGAATTCTTTGGTGAGGAATTGACTTCCTGACTCCCCAAAGCCTGTCTACCATCTACAAGAGTCAAGCCAGCAGTATGATTGAATACTGTCCACTTGCCTGAATGAGTCGAATTCTAACTTAGAGGTTCAACACAATCCAAGTTAAAATAGTCCCTTTGGCCTGTACCCCATCCACCAACTCCATCATTAAATCTCTCTGCTAGTGGTGCATCGTGACAACAGTGTGTACCATCTACAGTATGTACTGTGGTATATCACCAAAGCTCTTTCAATAAGTGCTTTCCAATCTTGCTACCTCTTCCACTTAGAAAGACAAAGGCAGCAGATGTATGCCAACACCACCACTTTTAAGCAACATACATGAATTGAAAATATACCATCATTCTTTCATTATTTTTAGGTCACAATCCTGAAATTCCCCATTGGACAACACTGTAGGAACACCCTCACCACAGGGAGAGCAGCTAATGGCTCTTCACTATCTTCAGGATCATTAGCAATTGGCACTAAAAGTTGTCTCTGCGAGTGACATCCACAACAAATGAGAAAAGATCCTAGTACAATGATGTGCGTGGGGTATATCAGTGCAGTACAATGAAGGGTGGGGATATATCTGAGGAGTACATATCACACTGCTACAGTGAGGAGTTTGGAACATACTAGAATGTTACCTGGAGTAGTAGGATATAACCAGGTGATAAATCAAACTGTAACAATGAGGAGTGGAGAGGATTTTAGAGTATTGCAATGAAAAGGGTGTGGTATATGAGTGCAGTGCATATGAGATTGTT
Organism: Chiloscyllium punctatum; assembly: GCF_047496795.1. Classification (NCBI taxonomy): domain Eukaryota; kingdom Metazoa; phylum Chordata; class Chondrichthyes; order Orectolobiformes; family Hemiscylliidae; genus Chiloscyllium; species Chiloscyllium punctatum. The sequence continues at coordinate 68,583,236 of NC_092761.1, read as the reverse complement.
ATGGACCAGACCAAACTCCCTACAAATATATCAGAGAGATAGCCTAGACTCTAACTTTTATTCTGTTTAAGTGCAAGAGTAAGGTGCTGTGTTTCAGATACAATTTGATTGGTCACACTACTTGGCTTTAAGCAAAACACATTTTATTCTTTCCTCAAATTAAAATGCAAACAGAAGAAAGAAGAATTGGTATAAATTTAATTCTTTTGGAAAACCAACAGAATATTAGATTAATTAACTACAAAACAGCAACTGTTCCAATATAGTAACATCCCATAAACACACCCTTGGCGAAGGAGAAGTCATTAAAACAGATTGCCTCGCATGTGATTTTGGCAGCAGAAAGAGAAGCAAGCTTTTAGCTGTAACATTGAAGAAAGATGTATCAGCTTCCACAGCCAACTTCAAAACTCTAGCAACTACTGAAAGGTAAACTGAAACCCTGGTTCTGTGGGACCCTGACTCCACCCATTCATGCTGCTTCTATTGTACCAACTTTTTAAAAAAATTCAGTGCCTCACCAGCTGTTTATGTTATTGGATTGGAACAGACCACTCAGTAATTCTGTCTCAATTTCTCTTCATTAAAAAAGAGGATACAATGCTCCTTTTTAAAACCATAGCCTTGTCATAAGGGATATGGAGCTTATCCATGTGTAATTGTGTGGAGTGCAGGGTATTATACTGTGTTACAGTGAAAATGTGCTAAATATCAGTGTGGTACAGTTAGCAATGTGTGAGGTAAATAACTCCCCTCTTCAGCCAAAGAGAGAATGGGGCAAAACTGCAGAAACTGTGGGGATTGTGGTTTAGGTGGTAAGAAGTGTCTGAAAAGTCATGGATTTAGGGTTCAGAGAACAGGCAAATGGATATTGCCTTGAGAACGTATGACAATTTGGATTAAATTACCCAGTGGATGCTTATCTTTCATTCACAGAAAAGTTTATCAACAGTAATGAAGTATTTTTTTATGAGACTAGATGGAAAGATCATTTTTAAGAGGTGCTAATGCAAACTATGGAAAAAGTTTGACTCCAAAGTTGGACTTCAAAATTATGCAAAATAAATGTAGCAGCAATTGGAAGGTCAGTAAAGAAGACACTCACAATTCATAACTCAGCACAGATTTAAGCAGGTGAAACATCCTTGATTTTATTAATGGTCTTCAAGTTGAATGATAATCTGATGAAAAGCCTGCTTGTCTTTCTTCAGGAGAACTGCTGGCAGACAAAGAGCAGCTCTGTCTTCCTTCTTCATTCTTTATGGTCACTTAGCAGACCTTTCCGTGACATGACTTTTCTCTAAACATTCCGTACCTCCACCCTCCTGCCTGCCCACCCCAGCATTGCCACTTACCTCCATAGACACTCACATATGTATGATGGTGCAGAAATGATTACAGCTGAGATCCTTGTGGGATGACTACAAATATCACTTCTTCAATCTTGAAGTTATGATTACTTCAAAGCAGGCAGGTAGTGAAAAGCACTGCAAAATCACAAAACACATTATAGTCCTATTACTGTGAAACTCATATTGCCATCACTCGATACAGAATAGAGAGAGCTTCTTCACATTATCCAGGGATGGTTATGTCTTTATGTAGAGTGTTCCTGTGAGTGCCTGAATTGACAAAATAAGAATAAAACAGTCGTGAATGAGTGATTCATTTCCTCCCAATTAAGGAACAATCTGCAAATATTTTACAGTTTCTATTTAATATGTATAGGACCTGCAATCCCTGTGAGTCTTGCGTACATGATAATATCAGTACCTTCACGGCTAAACTCTTCTTCCCCACCCCCCCCCCAACCAGGGCCAATGTTCTAGATCATTCCTCACCAACTCCCTCAGCCTTACTTTCTCTTATTATACCTTCAGCAAGGGATTGAAAGAGTTTAAGGAGCTAGCAACAAATAAGGAATGCAAAGACTTAAATAGACTCAATGCCACCTTCCTAAGGTAATTAAGAATGAGTGATAAATGTGGAATTGGCAGCATCACCCAGTTCTTGAAATTAAATTTACAATGCAGCAGAACCCACTCTTTTATCACGACAAAATGCATTTCTTTCTGACGACAGGCTGAATGCTCAGCGGACTGATCATACATCTTCATCGAAACCATCAAATGTTTCATAATCCTTCAGTTTGCTGCATTTGAAAGTAACATAAATTACTTAAATACAATTGACATATAATACTCCCCCAATAAATGAGCCAGAAACATATGAAAAATATTGCTTCCAGTAGCATTTCAGCTTCTTTGATGCCCTTGTAAGTTATGTAAGTTCTGTGTTATATAAGACCACCTGTCGAGATCAGAGAAGTCATTAAGATGAAGGAGCTGTACTGCATTTTAATTGGCATTCATATACCAACTAGTTTTATGGTTTGCTTTACAATTTATTCTGGAGATGTGAGTAATTTTGGGAAGGTTAGTTTAGGTCTTCTGTCCCCAATTGAGAATTTGCTGGTAAGTTTTTTTTTCTTGACTACTGCAGTCCATACAGCTAAGGTTCCCCACAATACTGTGAGGTAGGACATTGCTGATTTTTAACCTTGTGATAATGGAATAATGGTGATATATGTCAATGTCAGTAGGGTGTGTGCCTTATATATGTTAGTATGAAACTTATATATGGTAGCACTCCATTTTTTGTTTCCTTTGTCCTTCCAGCATTATGGATGTCATGTGTTTGAAGAAGAATTGTGAACTTACTGTCATGTGACTGTTATCTAATCTCCATTAAAACATTAGGGAAATTGTTCGTGCAGTAACCAGTTAAGTCTCAACTTATAAATTGTCCCAACATATGCCAGTGTCTGGCAACAAGTTCAGGAGAGGATGCTGGATACCCACACGATGGAAAGAAATGGGAGCCTCTACACCAGCCATAACTCCAGACTGCAATATTCAGGTAAAAATACATGTTGCCACAGCAACTCAGGATCTTCTGAGAGTGGTGTAGTGGAATATTTGGTTCAGTTAGTTGCAGAGCAGGTGTGGACTAGTTTGGCACCAACAGCACAGATTCAATTAGCTGATCCCTGTGGTATACCCCTAGTCATTAGCTGCCACTTGGAAAGGACCCATTTATTCCTGTTCTTTGTACCTGTCTATGAACCAATTCTCCATCTATGTCAGTATTCTACCTCAATCCCATGAGCTTTAAATTTACATGTTAGTTGTTATGTAAGACCTGATTATAAAGCCTTGTGAAAGTCCAAGTAAAGGACATCCACTGGATGCCCCTTATCAATTACATTCTTGAAAAATTTCAGTAGATTTGTCAAGAATGTTTTCCTTTTCATACATCCATGCTAACTCTGTCCAATCCTATCACTGTTTTCCAAGTGCATTGCTATTTAATCTTTTATAATGGACTCTTGCATTTTTCCTATTACTGATGTTAGTCTAACCAGTTTTTAACTACCTGTTTTCTCTCTACCTCCTTTTTAAATAGTGCGGTTACATTAGCTCCCCTTCAATCCATAGGAACTGTTCCAGATTGTATAGAATCTTGAAAAGTGACCACCAATGTATCCATAATTTCCAGGCCCATTTCCTTAAATACTCTGGGCTGTAGATCATTAGGCTCTTGAGATTGATTGGCCTTTATTCCCATTAAGAATTCCAATGCTACTTCCTTGCTAATGTTGATTTCCTTCAGTTTCTCCCTCTTACAACTTCACCAATATTTTTGGGATGTTATCTGCATCTTCCTTTCTGAAGACAGAACCAAAGTATATATTTAACTGTCCTGTCACCTCTTTGTTCTCCATTATGACCTCCTCTATTTGACCCCTATTGAGATGATTGGAATCAGATTTCACCTTTTTTAAAAGATAAAATGTCAATCAGTGGGAATGCTAACACTGGAGTCAAATCTCAATGAAAAGATTAAAAATTTAACAAGTTGGAAGAGAGACGATTTATGGAGTTAGAAGGATTTTAGAGGGAGTGTTCCATGGATTGCACCTGAGATAGCTAAAGGTTTCACTCCTGTTGGTGAAACAGAGATGGAGGAATACACAGAAGACCAAGAGGTAAAGAGGTTTGCAGTGGAACGATAGGTGAGGCTGTGGCAAACCTATGAAAGAGAAACACTCTAGAGCCTTGAGAATGAGCTAAAGAATTTTGACACTAAATTACTCTGAAGTGTATCATCGGCAAACACAGTAGCCATTTTGTACACTCACCAGATCGCACAAGTATAAGTAAATGAATCACCAGATGATCTGTTTTGACAGTGTTATTTTTGGGAGTTAGCGTGGCCAGACACCAGGAGGATACCTGGCCTTTCTTCAGATAGTGCCATGCTGTTCTTTTTGTCAACTTGAGCAGACAAATGGATGCCTCGGTTTTATATGTGAGCTGAAAGATGGCATCTTCAGCCATGCGACACTCCCCCTGTATAAAATTTATTATCGGGGGGAAAACAGATTCTGAACCTTCTGACTTAGAAGCTTTTGAGGAGAAAGAAAGAAAGGAAGATAAGCGTTATCATAAAAACAAAGCATAAGACAGTAAAAGGATTGTATAATAATGACAAAGCATTGTAAAATGCAGGTTTGTGCAGAATAAATTGAATGGTCGACTATAGTTTGCATTTTATATTAAAGCGCATGAATCATATGTTGACAGATTGAATTTAACACATTCTTAGTGATTTGCGTACTGTTGATGAGTTTTATAAAGCAGTGGATTGAGCTAACTTGTACAGTATTTGGTACATATGTTATTTGTTCTTCTCCTTAATTTCAAAAAACTAGGGTGTGATTTTGAGTTTAGTACGTCGGAGGAAACACAGCCAATGTCAGTCAAGAAGCACAAAAGAAATGGGTAAGAAAGACAAAAGACAATAACAACCTATATTTATGTAGCTGCTTTTGAATGCATTCACAGGATGTTGTTGTCAATGGCTAGACTGAAATTTATTGCCCATTCCCAATTACACTGGAGAAAGTGATAGTGACTTATTGAAAAATTGTAGTCCATTTGATGTTGATATACCCACAATCCAGTTACGAAGTGTGTTGGTGGATTTTGACTGAGCGACAGTGAAATAATGGCAATATATTTCCAAGTCAGGATGGGAAGTGACTTGGAGCGGAACATGGTGGTGATGGTGATCCCATATTTCAGCTGCCCTTGTCCTTTTAGATGATAAAGGTCACAGGTTTGGAACGTGCTGGTGAAGGAACGTTCATGTATTTCTGAAGTGCATCTTGCAGCTGTACATCAGTAATGGAGAAAGTGAATGTTTAAGGTGGTGGATGTGATACCAATCAAGTGGGCTGTTTTGTCCTGGATAATGTCAAGCTTCTTCACAGCAGCACTCATCCAGGAAAATAGATAATATTTCATTCACACTCCTGACTCATACCTTGTAGATGGTTAACAGGTTGTGGGGAGTCAGGGTGTGAGTTACTCACCTGAGAGCCACACTACTGTTTAAATTCACTGTCTTTCGCTAAAAAGACAATTTTAGTGCAGATGAATTTTGTATGTTTCACACTGGTTTCACAAAGCCCATCTCAATCTGCTGCCAGGTCATCATATCGGTAGTTGTCATTTATTGACTAATTATTTTAATTCATGAAGGTACCAGCTAATAAAATCAAATGGCACAAGTTGAATATCAATAATCCATTCTTTAAAAAGTTCTTTCACACGATGAGGGTGTTGCTGTCAAGGTCAGCATTTATTGCCCAGAAGACAGTTAAGATTCAACCACATAGCTGTAGGTCTGAAGTCACATGTAGGCCAGACCAGGTAAGGATTGTAGTTTCCTTCCTCTAAAGGACATTAATAAAGCATATGTGTTTTTTCTAACATGGATTCATGGCCATCATTAGACTCTTAATTCCAGATTATTTTCCAATGGAATTCAAATTCCACCATTTGCTGTGGTGGGATTCGAACCCAACTTGCTAGAACGTTATCTGGGTCTTTGGATTAACAGTCCAGCAATAATACCAAGAGGCCATTACCTCTCCAGTTTACCTTTGTCATAACACCTGGCTCCCAATGGCAGCTGGTGGGAACCAATTTTAAAGCACTAGCATGGCATGCACTTTTATTAAAGATTCAGATTCAGTTGTACATTTACAAATAAGTCAGCAGCAAATGTAAAGTACATGTATTCAGTTTCACACAGCAGTGAGATGGCCTTCCTGGTGGATCAGGAGTGAAGATACGAGCAATGCTTTATGTATGGGAATCTGTTGAACCAGTGAAGACAAGGCAGAACTGCTGCATTAAGCTCAGTTGATGAGAGTACCAGAAGGCCAGGGCATGGCCTTCCAAGGCAAGGAGCATCATAGTGAAGAAGATCATAGTGGGCAGAAAGAGGGAGCTACTCAAGACAGGTAAGAGCAATCTCTACCAACAGCCAAAATGTGTTGGGAGGAGATCAACAGCAATTGAGGATAGGTAAAGGCGGGGCTGGGAAAGTCAAGATTAACTGAGGTGAAGGGGTGATAGAGTGAAGATTGAGCATATAGGTTGGCAGGTCACGAATGCTGAAAGACTGGACGAGGATGCTGAGAAGCTGCTTTCGGTTTACTGAAAAACTCAATCAAAGGGTCACAGAAGGCAAGGATACGATTAGAGATGGAAGATTAAGCTTGATGCAGGAAAGATCATAGATGACAGAAGGAGGGCAGAAGGGTGACAGAGGGTAATAGCTTGCAGCTCCTCTTATCTAAATGTGGCAGGTCTGGAGGAAACACCAAGTTCAGAATCCTGCTTGCAAATAGGCAGAATGATGCTTTTGGCTTGCCACAGATGGTACTTGTCTGGATACCATTTATCTATGAAGGTGCATGTTCGACCACTGTGAGGAAGTTGATGACTATCTCTGTGGCTTTGCTGCACAATTGGCCAAGCCCCTCAACTGTGGCTTGTGGTCAGGTGATTGCTTGTGAGCAACCACCCTACCTCAGAGTGAAGGTCCTGCTGGTTTTACTTTACAATTAGGTCACATAGAAATCTAGCACAAAGATGCAGCAGGTACTCAGAAGGCTAATGGAATGCTGGCCCTTACTTCATGAGGATTGGCATATAAGAGTAAGGAGGTCTTATTGCAACTGTACAATATTGTGGTTGTGGGTGTGTTCACTGAGCTGGGAAGTTGATTTGCAGACGTTTCATCCCCTGTCTCGGTGACATCTTCAGTGCTTTGCAGTCTCCCATGAAGCACTGCTGCACTGTGTTTTTTGGAATTTTTTTGGTTCCGTTTTTGCTGCTTCCTGTTGCTGACTCAGGTGGTTCATTGTACTGACTGGTATATTGGGTCTAGGTCATGCTTGTTGATGGATGAGGGCATGCTTCTAGGAATTCTCTGGATGTCCTCTGTTTGATTTGTTTTATGTTTGGTGTGCTGTCCCAGTCAAATTTGTGGTCCATGTCATCTGTGTGTGTGGCTACTAGTGATAGCTGGTCATGGCGTTTAATGGCTAGTTGGAGTTCATGGATGTGGATTGCTAGACAGGGGATGAAACCTCTGCAAAACAACTTCCCAGATTCTAGATTAGAGTGGTGCTGGAAAAGCACAGCAGTTCAGGCAGCATCAGAGGAACAGGAAAATCGACGTTTTGGGCAAAAGCCCTTCATCAGGAATAGAGGCAGAGAGCCTGCTGGCTTTTGATGCCTGATGAAGGGCTTTTGCCCAAAACGTTGATTTTCCTGTTCCTCGATGCTGCCTGAACTGCTGTGCTTTTCCAGCACCACTCTAATCTAGAATCTGGTTTCCAGAATCTGCAGCCCTTGTTTATACCTAAATAAACTTCCCAGCTCAGCGAACATACCCACAACTATGATAACTGGTACCCAAGCTACAAATCTTTATACAAACTTTGAACTGTACAAGATTCTGGTGGGATCACATCAGGATTACTGTGAGCAGTTCTGGTCCTCTTATTTAAAGAAAGATATAATTTCATCAGAGATAATTCAAAGGAGGTTCACTAAGATAATCCCTGGTATGGAGGAATTGTCTTATCAGCAATAGGTTGAGACTCTATTCACTGAAGTTTAGAAGAATAAGAGGTGATCTCCCTGAGGCATAAGGGATTCTTAAAGGACTTGACAGAGTAAATGCTGAAAGGATGCTTCCCCTTATGGGAGAGTCTAGGACAAGAAGGCATATTTTCCAAACAAAGGGGCACCAATTTAAGACTGAGAGGAAGAGGAATTTCCTCTCCCAGAGGTTGTGAGTTTTTGGAACTCCTTGCCACAGAGAGCTGTGGGGTCAGAACCCTTGTGTACATTTGAGGCTGAGATAGATTCTTGATCACTAGGGGAATCAAGGGTCATGGGGATAGGGCTGGGAAGTGGACAAGAGGAATGTTGGATCAGCCATGATCCTATTGAAAGAAGCAGAGACTTGAGGGGCCAGAGAGCCTGCTCCTTTACCTGTTTTCTTTACAGCCTTATTGCCTTATACCCACCAGAACCATATGAGATGCCTTGGGTTGATCCACCGCCACTAATCCTTCTTATTAATATTGGCTTAAGTAATGATACCAAATAAACAAAGATACACCGAGCAGAAGATAGGTTCAGTCATGATAAACAGAATATGTTTATTGCTTAGTACTTCATAGCTACTTACATTATGTCTGAGATAGATGAGATTCCATGTTAGTCCTTGGGCTATACTTTAGTGTAAATACACATTAACACAACTGAAACACTCTCGTACAACCTAGAAACAACTACTACCCAATAACTATTCCAGGAACAAAGTTAAAAATCACACAACACCAGGTTATAGATCAACAGGCTTATTTGGAAGCACTACTCCTTCATCAGTTGGTTATCCAGGAACAGTTCTGAATCTCCTAATGGTTGGAGCTTATCTCATGATGCAGTTAATGCTTTCACGGGTAACTGTCTTATCCATTATCATTCACTCTCGTCTCTCACTGTAGGGACACATGCCTCTATTTTGACAGGGTTCCCATCAATCTTCAGATAAAAGTTTGACAGCAGATGAGAAGAATTCTGACAAAATTATAGACCCTCATGCTTTGGATAGATAAATTTATTGACATCTCCCTTCTATGGGTCTTCCTGGATCGGACATTATTCTCAGACACCATCTTCTAATGAGTCCTCCTCGGCATTAAATGGAGTTGAGATTAGAGTGGTGCTGGAAAAGCACAGCAGGTCAGGCAGCATCCGAGGAGCAAGAAAATAGACATTTCGGGCAAAAGCCCTTCATCAGGAATCATAAACTAAGTTGGTCAGCAGAATGGAATAGTTCAACAGGGACAAGGACAGTCACAGGAAGCCATAGCAGAACTGAAACTTAGCCTTGATGTACATCAGCAAACATTGATATGGGACCAACTTTACAAAAGCTGACATCGTGAAGTGCTGTGTGACTGCTTTAACCTCAATCTCCTTATAGCAACAGTAGAATATTTCCATTGCTTATACCACATTTTGTTGTATTTCGCACTTTTCTTCTGAGTAGTATTGATTTTATGACAGCATCATATTGTGACCAAGTAGCAAGTGAGAACTAGATTCATGACCAGTGCGACTTGTTTCAAACTGAAATCATTTTATTTCAATTTCTATCTCATCCTGATTAAGTCTCATTGCAACAGCACTGTCATCTGGGAGATTGGCAAACTTCTTCCAATTTCACTTCACATCCTTCATTAGAAGGCAATTGATTCACTCACTGGGAAACATTTGCTTTCATTGCTCAGTGTCTCCTCTACTTCTAAAATTAAAAACTAACTAAATGGGGTAGAAATCGAGGCCTGTGATCTGAATCTGTGACTCTGTAATGCAGAGTACCAGAATGCAAATACTAATGCCATCTAGTTACCAATATTTAGACATTTAAAAACAATTATTTTCATATTCATTTGTAGGCTAATACCCAAGGTAAAAAGGAACACATAGCCAATAGATAGAACAACATATCGTCAGAGTGAATTGCATAGCATGTGTCAAGGCAGGCTTGAAGACTTAAAATCATAGAGTCAGAGATATGTACAGCACAGAAGCAGACCCTTCTCTCCAACTCGTCCATGCTGACCAGATATCCTAACCTAATCTAGTCCCATTTGCCAGCACTTAGCCCCTATCCCTCTAAACCCTTTCTATTCATACACTCATCAGGATACCTTTTAAATGTTGTAAATTTACCAGCATCCACCACTTCCTCCGGCAGCTCATTCCATACATGCACCACCCTCTGAAAAATAAATTGCCCCTTAGATCTCTGTCAAATTTTTCACCTTTGCCCTCAAGTTCTGGACTCCCCAAATCTAGGGAAAAGAGCTTGTGTATTTATCCTATACCTGCCCCTCATGATTTTATAGACCACTTTAAGGTCACCACTCAGCCTCTGACGCTCCAGGGAAAACAGCCCCAGCCTGTTCAGCCTCTCCCTGTAGCTCAAATCCTCCAACCCTGGCAATATCCTTGCAAATCTTTTCTGAACCCTTTCAAGTTTCACATCACCCTTCCGATAGGAGGGAAACCAGACTGCACACAATATTTCAAAAGTGGCTTAACCAATGTCCTGTACAGCCGCAACATGACCTCCCAAGTCCAATACTCAATGCTCTGACCAATAAAGGAAAGCATAGTAAACGCCTTCTTAACTATCCCATCTGCCTGCTACTCCGCTGGTATACTGGATGACAATGGAGATGACATATGATATTCAAACAGCTCCATCTGGAGAATAGTGATGCAGTGGTAATGCACTAGACAAGTAATTCAGCAGCCCACAATAATGCTGTGAGGATGTGTCAGCTAATGAAGTTCAATTCATAAGAATTTGGAACTAACATCCAGCCTGTGCAATAGTGCCATTTAGCTAGCTACATTGTTGTGAAAATCTCTTTTTAAGGAAGAAATTCTGCCATCCTTACCTGGTCTGGCCTGCCTGCATGTGACTTGAGCTACACAGCAATGAGGTTAAAAACCAACCATGACCCCACCCCCCATCACCAAACCATCATCTCCCAGACCATACAGAACCTCATCACCTCAGGAGATCTCCCACCCACAGCTTCCAACCTCATAGTCCGGGAACCCCGCACTGCCCGGTTCTACCTCCTTCCCAAGATCCACAAGCCTGACTACCCTGGCCGACCCATTGTCTCAGCATGCTCCTGCCCCACTGAACTCATTTCTACCTACCTCGACACTGTCCTAGCCCCCCTAGTCCAGGAACAGCCCACATACGTTCGAGCCACCACCCACGCCCTCCACCTCCTCCAAGACTTCCGTTTCCCCGGCCCCCAACGCCTCATCTTCACCATGGATATCCAGTCCCTCTACACCTCCATCCGCCATGACCAGGGCCTCCAAGCCCTCCATTTTTTCCTCTCGCGACGTCCCCAACAGTACCCTTCCACCGACACTCTCATTCGTTTGGGCGAAATGGTCCTCACCCTTAACAATTTCTCCTTCGAATCCTCCCACTTCCTCCAGACCAAAGGGGTAGCCTCCATACCAAAGGGGTAGCCATGGGCACACGTATGGGCCCCAGCTATGCCTGTCTCTTTGTTGGCTACGTAGAACAGTCGATCTTCTGTAATTACACCGGCACCACTCCCCACCTCTTCCTCCGCTACATTGATGACTGCATTGGCGCCACCTCGTGCTCCCACGAGGAGGTTGAGCAATTCATCAACTTCACCAACACATTTCACCCTGACCTTAAATTTACCTGGACCATCTCTGACACCTCCCTCCCCTTCCTGGACCTCTCCATCTCCATTAATGACGACCGACTTGACACTGACATTTTTTACAAACCCACTGACTCCCACAGCTACCTGGATTACACCTCTTCCCACCCTACCTCTTGCAAAAATGCCATTGTGTATTCCCAATTCCTCCGCCTCCGCCGTATCTGCTCCCAGGAGGACCAGTTCCACGACAGAACACACCAGATGGCCTTCTTCTTTAGAGACCGCAATTTCCCTTCCCACGTGGTTAAAGATGCCCTCCAACGCATCTCGTCCACATCCCACACCTCCGCCCTCAGATCCCACCCCTCCAACCGTAACAAGGACAGAACGCCCCTGGTGCTCACCTTCCACCCTACCAACCTTCGCATAAACCAAATCATCTGCCGACATTTCCGCCACCTCCAAAAAGACCCCACCACCAGGGATATATTTCCCTCCCCACTTTCCACCTTCCGCAAAGACCGTTCCCTCCATGACTACCTGGTCATGTCCACGCCCCCCTACAATCCACCGTCCCATCCTGGCACCTTCCCCTGCCACCACAGGAATCGCAAAATCTGCGCCCACACCTCCTCTCTCACCTCTATCCAAGGCCCTAAAGGAGCCTTCCACATCCATCAAAGTTTTACCTGCACATCCATCAATATCATTTATTGTATCTGTTGCTCCCGATGCGGTCTCCTCTGCACTGGGGAGACTGGACGCCTCCTAGCAGAGCGCTTTAAGGAACACCTCCAGGACACCCGCACCAATCAAGTCCTGTGGCCCAACATTTCAACTCCCTCTCCCACTCTGCCGAGGACATGAAGGTCCTGGGCCTCCTTCACCACCGCTTCCTCACCACCAGACGCCTGGAGGAAGAACGCCTCATCTTCTGCCTTGGAACACTTCAACCCCAGGGCATCAATGTGGACTTCAACAGTTTCCTCATTTCCCCTTCCCCCACCTCATCCTAGTTTCAAACTTCCAGCTCAGCACTGTCTCCTTGACTTGTCCAGACTTGTCCTACCTGCCTATCTTCTTTCCCACCTATCCACTCCACCCTCCTCCTTGACCTATCACTTTCATCCCCTCCCCCACTCACCTATCGTACTCTATGCTACTTTCTCCCCACCCCCACCCTCCTCTAGCTTATGTCTCCACCCTTCAGGCTCTCTGCCTTTATTCCTGATGAAGGGCTTTTGCCCGAAACGTCGATTTTACTGCTCCTCGGATACTGCCTGAACTGCTGTGCTCTTCCAGCACAACTAATCCAGAACCTGCACAGCGATGAGGTTACTGTTAACTGCCTTCAGTAATGACTTAGACTGACATTCAGTTCAAGGGCCATTTAGGGATCAACAACAAATTAAGATCTTGTCATTTACACCCACATTCCAGCAAGGAGTATGTAAGTAAGTTGTGTAGGCACAACAATAAACTTTTCTCTTCCACTTCTGAGCACTGAATACTATTAATCTCAATGAGGTAACAACCCACTTTCTCTGCATTGGAGACTGGGTGCTCATACTAGGCTACATATACAAGAGAGATTATTCACTATATATGATTAGTAACAGGAAGGATGAGCTTGCGATCCTGTACAGTTTAAGGGCACTGTTAATCAACATTCTGTAAATTTTGTTTGCGAGCTTCCATGGCTCTTTCTTCAATGATACAAAGATCAACCAATGTCCTGCAGAAAATCAGCTCCTTTGGTCACGAAATTTTTTTTTTAACATTGTGTTGAGTTAAAATTCAAAAAAGAGTAGCATTTTCCTTTGTTAATTTAGTTGATCTCCAAATTCTATCAGCTAAAGCAACTGCATGGTTTTATTTTATAGGTGTGTCAGCATCAGAGACAGACATAATTATCCCACCAACACCTTTTTATAATGAATATGTTTAACGATGACAAGGTGACCATCTTTTATTCTGAAATGATGATTGAGGGTTAGGATTAGCCAGGATAGAGGACATCTCTCTTAGTTTTCTTCAAATTATTGCTTAGGGATCTTTTACATTCACTTGCAACAGGTAGATGGGACTTTGGTTAACAATCTCATCTAAAGCCTGCACTTTGGGAAGTGTGGCTGTTCCTCAATATTTCACTGGAGCAGTAACCTTTGTTTTTATGTACTCAAACCCTGTAGTGGGATTTGAACCAGGTACCTTCTTCTGGTTTAGAAGTGACAGTGCTGCCAGTTGAAACCACAATATATAGCTTATCTTATGTATAGAAATGATGTATATAAATAAAATATATGTTATAATAGCATTTAAAATAAAAAAGACATCTGACGAAGTAAAGTCATCCATGTTAACCTATAGTGGGTTATATGCCCTCTGCAATTTTCAGTACAGGCATGCTATCTGCTTAAAAGCATCTGCACAAAATAATTTCCATGTATTCCTAATCCTTAATATACAATAAAAGTGGAGCTGCCCAGTAGGTCTTCATTAACACTGACTATAATCTTCTTACATATAGTATTTCAATCTGGTAAAATAATGTTGTCTTGCCTCTAAAGGTCAGTTTTGTTCAATGATGTAGACTTTGCAAGCGCACATGCAGATAACATTGTCAAAACAGGCTGCTTTGCTGCAAACCACAAACAAAATCTAGTCCTCCAAGGATTCTGCAGACTACATTAAATTTGTTTCTGCCATATACCACTGGTTTGAGTGTCATGCTGCTGCTGAATCATTAAACAGTGTAGAGAGGCTCAGACAAGTAAACTGAACAGAATGTGAGGCTTGAGAACATTACAAATTGTCCTAATCTTTGACAAGTCCCATCTGTGGACTTAAAACCATTGAGCAGATGCTGGATAAATTATACTGTTGTCTGGGAGGAAGCCTGAGAATACAGCAAAGAGTGAGCAGATTACCCATGACACAAACTGCGGCTTGAGGCCACTGACACGAAGCTGTACTTCACAACAGCTTTTCAGAGTCACTGGCAGAATGGTTACCTCCTTCGGGAGGCATTTAACCCCAGCACCATGCCTAATGTCATGAAACAAAGATGCCATCTCCTAAGTATGAAAGCAGCAATTTAGTGTTCGGGGTGAGCAGGGTTGCAGTGTGGGGGAGGGGTCATTCTGTTTTCATAAATCAAGGCTGATAATGACTAGAGACCGTGCAAACATTGTCACCATTCTGAGGAGAATAAAACCTCAACTTTCCAAATTAATGAGGAAAGTAAATGAACTATTCCACTTCTTTTCTACAAAATAAACAGTACTACAGACCTATCATCGACAGTTTGATATATTTTCATGCAACCTAAGTCCCTACAAAAGCCAGATTAGCAGATGAATTGAAAAAAATTCAGACAGTGCATGGTCTGCTGTGAGACATTTATGCAATTAAAATGTCTCTAATTCAATGATCATTTTGAAAGTCTTATTTGTATCTTAATTTCAAGTTGAAATGATTGAATCAACAAAAAGAATTGGAGATGCAAACATTTTACAGCAGCATCGATCATTCCATATGTTTTGTTGCTTTCAGACCTTCCCACATTTAGATTAGATTAGGTTACTTACAGTGTGGAAATAGGCCCTTCGGCCGAACAAGTCCACACCGACCCTCCGAAGAGCAACCCACCCAGACCCACTCCCCTACATTTACCCCTTCACCTAACACTACGGGCAATTTAGCATGGCCGATTCACCTAACCTGCACATTTTTGGACGGTGGGAGGAAACCGGAGCAAACCCACACAGACACGGGGAGGATGTGTAAATTCCACACAGACAGTTGCCTGAGGCGGGACTCGAACCCGGGTCTCTGGCGCTGTGAGGCAGCAGTGCTAACCACCTTGCCAGATTTCTTGCAAGATTCTGGGAAGAATAATAATTTGGTTGTAATCAGATAATATTCAGAATTTTAATCCAACTGCATTCATTCACTAAACAAGAGTTGTCAATGTCTACTTCTAATCTCATCACATAATCATTAGAGAATTTGACACCGCAGGCAGCATCTTCAATGTACAATCCTTTTACCACAATGGGAACAGTTGGAAGGTGTGTAATAACAACTCAGCAAGGCTGCCCTAGACAGGACTTTGCAAACTTTCAGCCTCTACTATCTAGAAGCATAAGAGTCGCAAATACATGGGAACACTATCTCCTACAAGTTCCCTTCCAAAATACTCACCTGGATCTATATCGACATTCTTTCAAACTTCCTCCTTAACAATGGTTCAGGTAGACAGCTCACCATCACCCACGTAAAGGTTCTGGGAGTGGGCAACAATAGTTGGCCAAGCCAGCAATGCCCACGTCACATGAAAATAAAAGAAATAACACTCAGCCCATGCAAACAAATACGAAGACTATGGAGGAAATTTTACTCACAGAAGAGGCCAGCACTAGGACAGCTGTCCCACTAAGGATAGCAGCTGCCTCTTGAGAGCTGTAATTCCAATCCGCGCATTGTCAGCTTAATAGCCTCGGCAGTGTTACCAATAAAGGTGGCTGTTACTGAAGCTACAGCAAGAACAAGGGGGGGGGCAACATGTTTAGGCACCATCAAAGAGCAGGCCATGGTTTTTAAAATATGCTGATATCTGGAATCTTTAATAACTATCAAAATGACCACTAACTTAGCTTACATTGCCCCAGTTATATCTCCCCCTGATTCCCTAAATCCCCTTACATCGAACTCTGACTGGACAGCCTCCCAACCCTGCTGGGATCCAATATTGCCCTCTCCGGATCTCATAGGTTCTGGTCCATATGTGATATTCCTACATTATAGACTCAATAGCTCCCCCATTCACTCCTTCTTCCCCACCCCTTGTTCTGGGCATCCCTTCCAAACTACCATTCTCCTGGGATCCAAAATCAAAACCCCCGTCTTGAGACCCAACCATCCACCATCACAACTTTTCTTCCAAGACCAAACACCCAACCCATCTGAACTGAACACTACCCCTCCACTCTGGACCAGACCTCAGACTCCTAAATGAATCTGACAACCCCCATCATTCAGTATCTGACGCCACCTCCATACCTCCTGCTGGACTTGAGATCTCCCGCCTAACCCCAACTACCCTGTACATACCATTGCTTAACTGGACCTCTTGCCACATTGTCAACCATGTCCACCTGGCACCTTCACCCTTATACACTTGTCACCATTCCTATCTTGCAACTTACCTCAGCGCATCCTATAAGTGCATTACTCCTACCCACCTGACACTTTATCTACCCACACTGCCCTCCTGTCATCTGAAGCTCACTTACTGTATGTAATTAGATTTGATAGTAGACATCAAAACTGGCCTGCCTGAGCTGCTGGACCTTTCAATTACAGAATAAAGCAACGGAGTGCTAAAGAGGAGGGCATGGTTTGCCTTCCCCCAATTGTTCTATGCTATGGGGCAACCTGTCAGAACGCAATAACAGCTCCACATTTCTGAAGGAGTCCTGGCCAGAATCTCCTGACAGAAATGTGAAGCTGTTTCATGTTAAAATTAAAGGTGCAGAGTGACCATCTGTGTGTGATTGCCACTCCTGGGAAAATCCAATCCGCTCTGTCCATTTCTTGAATTGATAATTCTCAATCCTTTGATCAATCATATTTGGTGGATCATCAAATCAGGTATTCCAATTACTTTGGTATTTAGGTGTGTGTGTTTACGTTCCACAAACTGAATCTTTTTAAAGTTTCTGGCGTGTTTTTTGGAGCTTGTTTAAAGTTTCCAGCTTTTCTCCACCTATACACATCAAACTTTAATTATATCACTGACACTAATTGAGGGAGGTGGGGCTGAGATTGTTAACTTTTCATTTTGACAGGTGTTATTGCTTGTTTTGACATGATTTAGATTTATGTTCATTAATTAATAACAAGTCATAAATTAAAATTGCATGCACCCCTCATCATTTTTCACATCAAGTTTTTCCATTAGCCAATTAATTAAGTTTGCATCTTTAATTCCCTTAATGGTAAGGAGTGAACAGATTCTTCATGTTTGTCACATTCTCCACAATGATGAGTTTGAGAAGGGGACATTCTTATTTAAATAATTATTATTTTACTGCTTGTACTGACTGTCAGACATGACACAGCTACAAGAATGCAAATTATTGTCCATTGTCAACTGAGCGTAACAACCACAAGGATTTCACATTCCACCCTTATCCTGCATGGAGTCTCTTCTGCTCAGTAATGTGCATGAGTTACAAATGGTCTCTGGACTAGCACAAGAGACAAATGGCTTCCTATTGTAAATTCTTATTTAGTATGCATAGAAGTATTGGGCCTAGAAATGGTGCCACTCAATGTCAAATACTTTGCCCATTCTAACAATAATAAATAGTAACTTGGATGAAGTATCGGAAAGTCAAGGCTTGCTGAAAAAATGAAGAAATCTAGGCCAGCAACCATATGCCTTTTACAACTTCAGGACATCTCAGTTTTTGTTTACAGAATGGGTCTTCATCAACCAGGCCCAGCTTTTAGTGCCCATCTTTAATTCCTCGGGAGAAGGAAATGGTGAGCTTCCTTCTTGAACCACCATAATCCAAGATATGTCGGGACATCCATAGTGCTATTCGGGAGGCAGTTTCAGGATTTTGACTTCATGACAATGAAGGAGCAGCAATATTTTTCCAAGTTACGGTGGTATGTGGTTTGCAAGTGGATTTGCAGGTGCTGTATTCCCATTTGTCAGCCGCCCTGGTCCTCCTAGTTGGTAGATGTCAGAAGTTTGGAAGATGCTGCCTAAGGAGCCTTGGTGATTTGTTGAACAAGTGTAGATATTTGAAGTTGGTGGATGAGATGCCAATCAAATTGGCCTGGACAATGGCGTGCTGTTTGACTTTTTTTGCTTTGCAATGGTGCACATTTGAAAGAACTCCAGTTCCTAATGAGCGCAGGGTGAGGTTCCACAAACCAGATACAGGATAATCTGTTTTTGGGCTGGTGTTTGAGGGATAGGAATTGGTCAGAACAGTAATGACAATTCACCCCCACAAATAGTGTAGTGGGATATTAGGCCTGATTGAGCGGAGAGTAGGAGCCAAATTTGGAAAAGCTGACATCCCCATGAAAACCATAGTCTCTCAATGTTGCACTGCAGTATCAGGCTAGATTTTGAATAGGGCTAATGTCATGTCTCTTACGGGAACTGAGGATCACACCATGCTCTTTCACGTTTTCAGATCAACAGACAAAAGATTGCACATTGGTCAACTGTAGTTATTCAAACATAGTGGCATTGTGGTAATATCAGTAGCAATCCAGGCTAATGCTTTGGGAACAGGGTTGCAAATTGCACTACATCAACCAATATTTAATTAATAAAATTCTAGTGACCATAAGTCAATCATTGCATCTTGTAAAATCCTATTAGGTTTGCTAATGTACTTCAGGAAAAGAAATCCACTTCCTCGCCTGGCCTGGCCTACATGTGACTCCAGATCAACAGAAATGCACTTTATTCCTAACTGCCCTCAGTAGGTTAGCAGATTACAGAAGTTTCGGACAATTGGAATGGATAATAAAATCCAATCTTGCCAGCAACTCTCACATCCCATGCAAGAATAAATAAGTTAAAAAAGACTCACAGCGAGCACTGTCCTCTGGTGGTTGCACAAAAATATTGAGTTTGTATTCAGGACACAGAGAAAGAAACAAAGCCAAAACATGTCATATTATTTAGATACCTTTCAATGAATCTATAAGGATAACATGCAGGAGAATTTACAGTCAGTGCAGTGGTATGGTAAGCCACAATTATGTAGCAATGTATTTGAACCCAGTAGTGAGTACTACAGTAAAATCTCAATATATACTAGCTTGTGTGCCTATACATTCAGGAATATATATCAGAAATGTAATATACAGATGTACTGTATATTAAATGTAAGAAATGGTAACATTTGGCATTTTTCTCTGTACTTGCGCTCAACCGCTATTGCACAGACAAAATTCACTATTCAATGAATATCAGTGATGTAAGAGCTGCCCGGTATTGGAATGGGGTGGACACAATTAAAAATCACACAACATCAGGTTATAGTCCAATAGCTTTATTTGGAAGTACAAGCTTTTGGAGCGCTGCTCCTTCATCAGGTAACTAGTCATCTGATGAAGGAGCAGCACTCTGAAAGCTTGTACTTCCAAATAAATCTGTTGGATTATAACCTGGTGTTGTGTAATTTTTACCAATGACTATCAATGCACCCTAAAGCACAATAGTATGTTTCAAAAGGGGAAGTATGTTTCAGTACAAAGGTGTAAGATTAAAGTGCTGGTCTTTTTTTTTCTTCTTATTTACATAGATTGGTAATGTCAGGTTGTACTAAGGTAAATACTTACAGCTTGGGCTGTTTTTCAAGTACAAATTCAAAATAGATCTCTGTTCCTACTCTACCTTACACTTCAACAATGCAACATTGTCCATTGCCCCATGACCCTAATTTTAAAATGAAAGACAGTGAACAGAAGCTTAGGAAATTGGAGTAAATCCAAATGGATCAAGGACTGAGTTTAGCTGGTATGAAATTCTGATCAGGAACAGAATCTGGCCCTGGTATAGTGAATTAACAGTTGAAGTTCATTCTTTAGCTTAGTGTAGACTAAATACCTTGTTATGCTAGGTGAACAATGACCTGATTTTACTATCCAGTTCAAGGCGTTTTTCCAAATAGCCAAAAACAAGACATCTATAAACTAGTTAACCCCAAATACAGATTACTCCGATAATGTTTCATTTAAAATAAAATGAGGATTAGCAATGTTTTTAATTCTCGTGTTAATAATGTTCTTTTGATTCACAATTAGTTTTCAAATTCCAAGATTTTATGTTAACAATAACACTGGGACTAACAGTGTTCACCATTATTGTGGACAGCAGCCTCTGGCTTTTTTATACATGAAAATTGATGAGATGTTATCAGAGATACCCAGTCCTCCACAGGATGCACTATATTAGACCTCACTTATACACTCAGCACTAAAACACATGTAATGTCATCAACATTGGATTCCTATCCACTAGTTATAGAGTCATAGAGTTGTGCAGCACATGAATGGGCCCTTCAGTCCAACTCATCCATGCCGACAAAATATCCGAAGTTAATCTAGTCATGTTTGTCAGCATTTGGCCCATATCTCTCTGAACCCTTCCTATTCATGTAGCCATCCAGATGCCTTTTAAATGTTGTAATTGTACCAGCCTCCACAATTTCCTTCGGCACCTTATTCTATACACGCACCACCATCTGCATGAAAATGTTGCCCCTTTGGTCAGTTTTATATCTTTCCCCTCTCACCTTAAACTTATGCCGTCTACTTTTGGAGTCCCTTATCCTGGGAAAACAAACTTGGCTAGTCACTCTATCCATGCCCCTCATGATTTTATAAACCTCTATAAGGTTACCACTCAGTCCCATGTTCCAGAGAAAATAGCCCCAGCCTATTCAGCTCTCCCTGTAGCTCAAACCCTCCAATACCAGCAAAACCCTTGTCAATATTTTCTGCAGCCTTTCAAGTTGAACAATATCCTTCCCATAGCTGGGAGACCAGAACTGAATGCAGTTTTCCAAAAGTGGCCAAACCAATGTCCTGTACAGTCGCAACATGGCACCCCAACTCCTTTATTCAGTGCACGAACCAATAAAGGCAAAAGTACCAAATGCCTTCTTCACTACCCTATCTACTGTGATTCCACTTTCAAGGAACTATGCACTTGTACACCAAGGTCTCTTTGTTCCGTAACACTCTCCAGGATCTTACCAGTAAGTGTACAAGCCCTGCCTTGATTTACCTTTCTGAATGTCATGGTATGGAGGAGTTGGTGTTGGATTGGGGTTGAAAAAGTTAAAAATCACACAACACCAGGTTATAGTCCAACAGGTTTATTTGGAAGCACAAGCTTTCAGAGTGCTGCTCCTTCATCAGGTGGTTGTGGAGCAATACAATAAGACACAGAATTTATAGCAAAAGATTACAGTGTCATGCTACTGAAATGATATATTGAACAAACCTAGATTATTGTTAAGTTTTTTATCTTTTAGAATGGAAAGCAGGTTTTTTTTCATTAATATGTAAATCCCAGTACTTCTTTTAAGTCACTTTCTCGAGATAACTTAAGGTTTTATAAAAGAAGGTGACAACTCAGCTCAGACAATGCATAAGGTGAGGTTAGAGTCTGTCTGTATCCTAATTTTGAGTCAGACTGGTTCTATTTCCAAAGTGGGATTTACAAAGTATTACATGTATTAACTGCCTGCAATTACTGCCTGCAGATTGTGCATTTTTGAGCAAAATAGAATGTAGCTGCAAATATAGTTCTGCAAATACAAATTCGCCCCATAGACTTATATGTGTGTGCACATGCACGAGAGAGAGAGAGAGAGAGAGAGTGTAAGTGTCTGCATGTGAGTGTGTGCATGTGAGTGTGAGTGCACATGAAAAAAATGTGTTTGTATCTGTGTAAGCTTGGTAAAGTATGTGTGTGAGTGTGGTGGAGTTTAAGACTCTGAGAGGTTGCATGCGTGGGTGTGAGTGTGGGTGGTGTATATGTGTGAGAGGGAACATGTGTATGAGGGTGTGATTATGTAAGTGTGTGTGTGTGTATGTGTCAGAGAGAGTGTATACAGTAGTGGAGTCACCTGTAGTGTGACATAAACCCAAGGTCCCAGTTGAAGCTATCCTCATGGGTACCAAACTTGTCTATCAGCCTCTGCTTGGCCACTTTGCGTTGTTGCCTGTCCCGAAGTCCGCCTTGAAGGATGGTCAACCAAAGATCCAAGGCCAAATGTCAGTGACCACTGAAGTGTTCCCCGACTGGGAGGGAACACCCCTGCCTGGTGATTGTTATGTGGTGTCCATTCATCTACTGTCGTGGTGTCTGCTTGGTCTAGTCAATGTACCATGCCTTGGGGCATCCTTGCCAATAAGCCTGTTGGACTATAACCTGGTGTTGTGTGATTTGTAACTTTTTTCCAGAAGACAGCACCTCACATTTATCTAAATTAAACTCCATCTTCCACTCCTCAGCCCATCTGCCCATCTGATCAAGGTCCCATTATACTCTGAGATAACCTTCTTCACTATCCACTACATCACCAAGTTTGATGCCATCTGCAAACTTACTAACCATTCCTTCTATATCTGTATCCAAAACATTTAGATAAATGACATAAAGTAGTGGATCCATCACTGATCCTTGCGGCAAACCTCTGGTCACAGGCCTCCAGTCTAAAAACAACCCTCCACCACCATCCTCTGTCTCCCATCTTCAAGCCAATTTTGCATCCACATGATTAGCTCTCCCTGGATTCTGTGTGATCTAATCTTGCTAACCAGTTTACCACATGACACCCTGTCAAATGCTTTGCTAAAGTCCATACAGACAATATCCACCACTCTGCCTTCATTAATCTTGTCACTTCTTCAAAAAACTCAATCAGGTCAGTTGGTTAATTTGGCAAGTTAGTTTGATGATGTTATAAATAGTTAGGACTGATATTCAGAAGAAAGTGAAATGTTAACAACATGGTAATTAATAATTATTGCAACATAACTTCATTGTTGCATTTTGTTTGGATGTTGATCAGTGGTGAAGAGACTTCTAAATTCACAAATGGAATGATTTGTTTCTACTTTGTCTATCTCTATTCTCACTCTAGCACATTGCTTTTTTAATCACAATCTTTGTTTAGTTTATAAATTCAGCTTATATATTCACTTTGTATTTTTTGGTTTGGACTCGGAGTGAAGATTCCTCAATTTGCTTGATTGAAGAGACTCACTGCTACTCTCTAACTCACAGATTCCCTGTAAATGGTACAACACTGAATCAAACAACAACTGAAGCACATCTTTGTTCTTAAACCCATGAAATCTGTATTGATAATTGTCAGCAAGGTAAACAGAAAGAGCCATTCCTTCACTACAGCTCACAAAATCCAAGTCATTTTCAATTTCAGATCTCTTCTGTTGTTCATGTGATAAATATACCTCATTCTTCTTGTTTAATTGCACATGTCTTTTTTTAACTTTGAAGAATTTTGAACAGTTAACACACAGTGAAATCTTTGTTTATGTGGCATAATTACTTTGAAGCAAATTGTTAAGTGCCGACTCATGAGATCCCATTGCATGGGTTTATGTTTGTTCAATACCACCAATCTTTGTATTAACAAGAAACACAAATGAAAAGCTCAATCTTTTTTTGAGGAACATTTTCATGATCT
This sequence comes from Chiloscyllium punctatum, assembly GCF_047496795.1. Classification (NCBI taxonomy): domain Eukaryota; kingdom Metazoa; phylum Chordata; class Chondrichthyes; order Orectolobiformes; family Hemiscylliidae; genus Chiloscyllium; species Chiloscyllium punctatum. Next base: position 68,559,299 of record NC_092761.1, on the reverse strand, counting down.
GTTTAAGAAACACAGAGCCAGAGTTTCAGAAAAAGTCCTGTGAGAATTCAGCAGAATGAAAACAGAAAAATGAAAAGGCAAAATTGAAAAAAATATAGAAATGATCAAACATACTGGTTTAGAAAAGTAAATTGCTTAGTAGATGACATACTTTTCCGGTCTGACTTTTGTCATAGAAATGGAATGTGTTCATCGGAGAGTTCCAGATAGGTCTCACGCTGATTAAAATATCTTGCAATCGCCATAAAATCTGTACCACTAGCTCAGAATGCCATGACAATTTACAAAAGTTCCTTTGATGCTGGTCAACCTTGAAAGGTGAAACTGAACAATTACTGCAGTGATAGAATATGGAAAAATAAAATTATCTTGCACCTTTCTATTTCTTATTTAATTTATTTCATCAAACATTGTTTTGAATCAATAAAAAGTATACATTTCATTTCAAAGACCAGTGAAAGATGTGATGTCTGCCTAATCCAGTTTAATGAATCGCCGGTTTGAATTATTTAGGGCTGTGCCTTCCATTCACCATAAGCGAATAAATTAGGCAATAAACTAAGGACATGAGAACTTCAGAACATGTCAAATTTATCTTCATTGGCTACATCATTAAACACTGGAAGAGAAAATAAGAAGCAGTTACAGTCCCCCTAAAATAGAAAGTTAAGATCACAGCCTGCCGAGAAAAAGCTGGTCATGCACTATTACCATTGTTTACCTTCACAGGCTTATTCCCAATGCCCTCACCATCATCTCGTTCCTTTGTTGTGTAGATGTTACCCAATGGCTGAATCTACAATCTACCAATGGAAAGAGCACTTTGTGGAATCACTTTCGATGGAAACTGGCAGATAAAGGAGGCATTAATTGACTACTTATTAAAAATCCTCAGCATAATACAAAGCACTTCTTACCAATTCAGACTTTTAGCTTGTCACTGATTCTCCTGACTAATTATTTGACTGCCTTGCTTTTCTTGGCTTTAATAAGTAAATTCGGATCAGTGAAAGTAATTACTGGATTTGTAATATGATTTAGTGGTGCAACAGCAGCAATAGTCAATTTTTTAACAATATTAAATCATGATTATACTTGCCCTTTGCAATTTTATATCATATTTATTAGAAATTGCAATGGACTTTAACATTGCTTTGGAAAAGCAAATAATTTGTTTGCTATACCTTCCAGTGAATCATGTCATCACTGCTTTCTGCATTGATAACATCTCTAAACCATCTTTCAACCTTTAATCAGTGACTCAGAAATTCCAGAAGCAGGGAACCTTACTCACCTTCAAATCCTATTACTCTTGATTAGCAAATTGTTCGAATTACTCATTGACATTGGGGTACTGAGAAAATCAGAGCATCTGGCATCTCTTGAACTCCAACTAGAATGGTCTATCTCTTTAACCTCTGAATTTAAAAGCAGGGAAAGTAGTAGAAGGAAGGGGGAAGACACTAATGAGTGATTCAAAATCAATATAAATGTATAAAGAGAAATAAAGAGAAGAAAATGAACATTGGATTAAGAGAAAGAAACAAACAGGTGAAAGAAAATGTTCCAAAAAAACTCCAGGAAAAAGTCATTACCAGGAGTGAAAATCTAGAGCTTCATTTATTTTCCCTTCCCTTTTCAAAAATGAGTATCATGACAGGATCATAAACTAGGTAATTAGTAAGGTCCTCACAACATCAATTAACAATGCTTAAATGTCTTCAAAAGATTCATTTAAATTTATGGTACAAATACAGCAATTGAGACTCACAGGAGGATGTTGGTGAGCTGCAATTTTTTACAAAGCTGATGTAGGCGTGATGTAAATTGGCCAAAAATGAATGGCAATTGCAACTGAGGCATGACTCTTCTGTACCTGATGTTGCTGATTATTGATATGCATTAGCAATGGGTTTGCATAAACTCTCGACAACATTTCTTGTGCCAGTGTTTCGGGGGGTTGTTTAGCCTAGTTGGTTGCATGGCTGGTTTGTGATGCAGAGCAATGTCGACAGCAAAGACTCAATTCCCATACTGACTGAGGTCTCCATGAAAGGCTTTTCTTCTCAACCTCTCTCCTCACCTTAAGTACATTGACTCTGAAGCTTCTCTTTCTAATGAGAGAACAATCCATAAGGTCTGGTAGGACTATGGCAACTTTACCTTTGATTAATTCAATTTTTATTAATATTAAAGTCACTTTAGTGATACCAAGGTGCAGTCTGAAAGAAAAGATTGTAGATGGTAAAAAAAATCAAGTTAAACCTATCATTTTATTGTCGGATTGGAACTTTTTAAGATGTCATCTGACTCTTCTTTGAATGACAACATTATTATTCACTCATAATCATCCATAGTTACTTACAATAGAAACAATAGTCCCAGTGACATGAAAAGCAATAAAGTGAGCTGACTTGACATTGACTGAAGACACAGAGAAACTACAGTGCTGAATAATATCACAGGAGGATTTAACACATAGACTAATGTATGTTTGAACATGAATAACAGCATATAATTTAATTGAGAGCTTCATAAGATGTTACAAGAGAATTTGTGCTGTTTGTGTTTGTTACAAAATCCAGGCACTGATTTGTACAAACACTTGACTGTGAAATTTATTGTCAATATCATTCAATAAATCTGTAGTAATCTTATTACAAACATTAATCCTTGAGGCTGGACATTGTCATACATCAACTGCATGCAAGTCCCTGGATTCTGGCATCCATCTTAATACAGGAGTCTGACGGAAATAAAAGAGTGAAAATCAAATAAATTAGTCTGACTCCTTGCTCAATATATTCTATAGAATTAATAGATCAGTGGCAATGACTTGCAGGCAGTAATTTCATCTTGAGCTGAATGCTTATTAAAGATAAAAAGAAAGCCTTGCATTTGTACAGTATAGAATGTAATACATCTCTAGGCCACACTACAAAGTATTTCACATGCAGGAACAGAGTTTATGAATTAATACTACAGGTTAGTGCAAGAGAAGAGAAAAATAAACATTTTAGTACTCAGGTTAATACCCAAATTCCCAATATGCGCTTTCATTACATGAAAGTTCTGAGCTAACAATGCAAAATTGTAAAATCTACTCCATAATAAATTATCTTGAAATGCAATAATTGGCTGCCATGTTTCCCATTGTAAGATCCCACAATTAGTAAATTGTGGCAGAATCTTCCCAACTCTTGAACAAAATGGCCATTGGCAAATCATTGGAGAAACTATGGTTAGATCTGCAAAAATGAAATTCTTAACGTAAAGGGGAAAAGGTCAGATTCTCCAACCAATTTGTGAATAATGAAATGAGAATCTTGTTCGTGAGGGGCATTTTTGTGTCCACTTAGATGTATCAGCATGTCAGAATTACCGAACCTCATCTCATTGATGTGCAGTTTTCCCATTCTCATAACTGCTAGATAGAAATGAGATGGTGAAAATCATGAATGTTAAGGAAGATACCTGATGACTGGAGATCACTGTGGCTCCTCCTAGTCTCCATCTTGGTCACCAGTCCTCAACATCTTAGCCCATGGGTAATGACTGCCCTCAACTCCTGTTCACAGATGTTGACATAGGACACATAGGCACATCTCTGAGCCACTTATACCAGTGGATCTGCACAAGTGCACTAGTACCTTTCATTGTAATGCTGCTGCCAGGACATTGTATACAGGGTGAAACACCCCTTTCGTAGATGAGAGCAGTGTGCACCTCAGGCCATCTTATTGACTCTCGTTGTGACTGCTTTAACACTCACAGCACCTCTGTCTTACTTTGTCTTTTTAGATTTTGCCTCTTCAGCCAAAGCTTTAAGGCTCACAGCACATCTGTCTTGTTTCGCAGTTTAGCACAAACACAATGCCAGGCAACTGATTGTGGTTGTCAGCAATGATCAGTCAAAGTGAGTGGACATGTTCCTGTATGGCACCATGCTACATCAAACTCACATCTGCAGCAAGTGCCAACAACACTCCATATGTGTTTCAGACAACAGGTATGTCTCAAAGTCTACAGGAAATAGTTTTCAGTCCGGCTAAGGGAGACAGCCTTCAGTCAGGGTGTCCTGATCTGATCAAGATATTTAAATGATACAACGATTTGAAAGGTTAGGTTTAGGGAAAACGGTGGGTGGCACTGCTGCCTCACAGTGCCAGAGACCTGGGTTCAATTCCTGCAACGGTCTGTGTGAAATTTGCACATTCACCCCATGTCTGTGTGGGTTTCCTCTGGGTGCTCTGGTTTCCTCTCACTGTCCAAAAATGTGTAGGTTAGGTGAATTGGCCATGCTAAATTGCCTGAAGTGTTAGGTGAAGGGGTAAATGTAGGGGAATGGGTCTGGGTGGGTCGGTGTGGATTTGTTGGGCCGATGGGCCTGTTTCCACACTGTAGGAAATCTAATCTAATCTAATTCTTCACTTGGGGAAAGTACAAAGTGAGACAATTTTACTATTAGACTTGTACCGTTCAGAAGGAAAATCATGAAGTCCGTTTTCTACACAAAGTGTAGACAAAACCTGTAGCTCTTTCCCTGGGACTGTGGTGCTGGGTCAGTCAGACCTTTATGATTGAGGTAGATATATTTCTTTTAGCAAGGGTATCTTGATACACACCAAAGTGGGAAAGATACGGTTGAGGTGCAGATCAGTAAAATTCTAACTATATGGTGGAATAAGTTTGAGGAAATGAATGTTGTAAACCTTTCCTTTATGTTCTGAATGCTTCTATTAAAATAAAAGTCAATTCCAAGACATTGGAAGAACCCATCAGTCATGCTGACTTAGCTTTATTTATATAATGTATGCTACCTCAATCTTTTATGAAACTTCTGAGAGAAGATCACAGCTCCTTAATATGCATTTTAAAGTGGTGTTTCCCATTCTTGTTTTGGAATATCAACAATAGGTTTTGAAGTATAGGAATTAAGGATTCATGTTAAAATTGAACTAGTCAATTGACATTAGCACAGGCATTCTATTGATTAAATAGTCCAACTGGCTGTCACAACATAATGCAGTTGTTATTTTCGCAGCTGTAAAGCAGAATTATGAGCAATTTAGGAAATCCAGTATGTATCACATATCTTAGATGGCATAGCTTCAAAAACAATATGCTAAAACTATCAGTTTCCATTTACACTGCTCCTGCTATACAGATTATCAATGCTCTGTGTGAAATATGAGTTCTTGACTCTAACTAGACACAAGGGCACTCATTAACATTTTACTGAGGGCCATATTCACATGTGGTAACTTAATCAAGCTGCTCTTCACAAATCTATGAGAAAGATTTAATTTTATAAATTCAGCCTCAGTGTTAACACAGGTCTCAGTGTTAACACTCAAATATATCCTTGGAGAGAAGGCTCAACAAATTTTACCTTTCTCACCTAATGACTGTTGGAAATTATGGGGTTCACACATTGTTCTGCTGCCTATGGTAAATGAGTTTGAGTTTGTGTCAAACAACTGAAATGGAATGTTTCCGTTCATGTAAAAGTCCTATATAAAGCCAATGGTTTTGATAGTTTTAATATGGAGACATAGATGTACAACATAGATATTGCCTGTTACTTCATGTAAATTGCCACTAGATAGGCAATTCTCTCAATGCTAGACATACTCCTGATCTATGTGCTAATATATATAAAATATAGTATTGACTGAAGGGATTTTTTTTCACTTTATTTTGTAATATTGTAAATATCAATATATTTTTTTCGATTCATTCTTGGGATGAGGGCAACACTGACAAGACCAGCTTTTATCATCCATTCCTAATTGATCTCTGAACAGCTTATTGGTTCAACCGACATTTACAAAATAATGGCAGGTATAAATAGAGTTGATGGTAGTAGTCTTTTTCCCTCGGTTGGGGACTTTCAAGACTGGAGGGAACATTTTTGAGGTGAGAGGAGAGAAATTTATAAAAGATATAAGAGGCAAATTTTTGATACAGAAGGTGGTTCATGTATGGAATAAACTTTCTGAGGAAATGATGGATGCGATTACAACTGCAATGTTTACAAGACTTTTGGCTAGATATATGAATAGAAAAGGTTTGGAGGGATATGGCCCAAGAGCAGGCAGGTGGGAGTAGTTTAGTCTGGGATTATGTTCGGCGTGGACAGGTTGGACCGAAGGACCTGTCTCCATGCTGTATGACTCTATGATACTCTGACTCTATGCGTTAGGAGGGGATGAACTGATTCCCTTCTTTGTCCCACTCCTCCAAATGGTGACAATAAAGTTTGAATTTTAAAAGGGAGATAATATTTCTATCTATCACAGACACACACTCTCTCACACACAGACACACACTCGTGCACATGCGCATCATACATATATACACTGCTTCCCCCAAGCTGGGACTAAACAGTACTGCAGAGTATATCTTTGTCCAAGCATTAGTTAAATTCAGAAAACAAAGTTTACAAATTGATTCAAATGTTGTTCATTGGCCAAAGCCGCATTGTACACAAGCTGTTGAGACAAGGGTGTCATCCTGGATCATTTGTAGCTGGCTGAATTTGTTTTTTCTCAAAACAGTAGTATAGATCTTGAATTTTCCTTGAGTACTCTCCACGTGTGGTGATGAGGTCTTCCAGTTTTTTCAACTCATAAATTTGATGGATGGTGCTTCAGGGAAAGAGAAAGGTAAGGTCCTTTGCTCCTAAATTAAGTTATGACACTGATTTTCTGCATTCACAACCAATATCTTTTTATTGCTCGCAACTGGATCATGTGACTTCCCTCTGAAAGTGTTGTAGATTTAGCATCACAATGTAAGCAGTTTGTTCCTTACAAATGCAATGTTGTTTCTGCTGTAGGTGGCATATTTTGCTTTGCAAAGAATTCTTCCCAAAAAGTTCAAGAGGTGTATAATATATAATGTTTAGTCAATAATGTTAGAAATTAATATTTTGTTTAACACAGTTTTATAGCTATAATGTAGAATGGCTTGGAGTCACATATAAAGCATACAAAGTGAGGACTGCAGATTTCCTTCCCTAAGGACGTTAGCAAACAAGTTGGATTTTTGTGCTAAATTGAATATTGGTTATCAAATTATAGCTGTTATCTGATCAATTTATGTGTCCAAGTTGACTTTCTTTACCCAGCTACAACTAAATGTAATCAGTTAACTTAACAGATGTGGGGATTGTGATATGTGCTTAATCTGCAATAATTTATGGTGAAACAGACAGTGCATCAGATTTGTACAGCCTACTGTTCTAATCTGTAGGAGACAAGGGGAGATGCAGTGTAGCTGGCAACATTGCTGGGTACTTCACGAAAGAATGAAATCTAAGGAATAGTTGATCATGTGAGCAACAGAATGGGAATTACCGATAATCTGCTGTAGGAGACACCGTGTAAGAGCTAGAGGGAAGTAGGTACACCTTTTATCCTCCATGGAGTGATGCAGAGGGACTCTGGAGGCCCTCCAGGCATGTTTTCCAAGAAGATGATGCAGTGCAGGAAGGAACTCAGAGATCCGACAGGTGTTGCCAAAGTGAGTGACTTCATCTTCAAGTAACATATTCTGGACAGAGATGAGGTTTTCTTTGGGTAGCACGGTGGCTCAGTGGTTAGCACTGCTGCCTCACAGCACTAGGGACCCAGGTTCGCTTCCAGCCTTGGGTGACTGTCTGTGTATAGTTTGCGCATTCTCTCCATGTCTGCATGGGTTTCCTCCCACAATCCAAAGATGGCCATGCTAAATTGCCCATAGTGTTAGGTGCATTAGTCAGAGGGAACTGGGTCTGGGTGGATTACTCTTCGGAGGGTTGGTGTGGACTGGTTGGGCCGAAAGGCCTGTTTCCATACTGTGGGAAATTTAATCTAATTTTTTCTTTCCTCTTGGAAGATTGTGAGCCTGTGGAACTCTGTTACCCAGGAAGCAGTGGAGGCAGGGTCATTGAATATTTTGAAGGCAGTGGTAGATAGATTCTTGACTAAACCGAGAGTCATGAAGTATTGGAGGTCAGCAGAAAAGTGGAATTAAGGCCACATTTAGATCAAACATGATCTTATTGAACAGTGGAGCAGACCTGTGAGGTCAATGAGCTTCTTCCTGCTTCTAATCAGTTCTGCAAGAAAAAGGGATCTGTGTAATTGATTGTTGTTCAATATGTTTTAGTGATGTGATTGTCATGTTTGAATAATTGGTACTATGCATGAACATGTGGGTGTAAGGCATGCCGCAGCGCTAAATGCATGAGATAAAATACACGAATGAAGAGGTGCATATTGATTAATAGAGATTGCTGTTACTTGGGTGAGGGGGGCACAATGAATTGAACGATTGACGTGTTAAGTTGTGCAGGTGATGGGTTCTGCCATTTGCTGATAGAGCAGGTTATATGAAATAATTAAACTTCTTCTTAGCACAGCAGCATGTTCTTGGAGCTGCAGCCATGGTACCGGCCTCTGCCCTTTGTGCTTCTCATAGCTTCTTGAGCAGGTGCCTCCTGTCGACATGTGAGTTTTGAATTTCTCTCCTCTCCATCATTTCCATTAACATCGCTAGTGGATTATCTTTACATGTTCTTCCATCCTTCAAAGGATCAGATTCAGCTTCCAAAGCACTCACACTACTTTTTGCACTCACAATGAACTTTCCACTATGAGCTGTAGGGAGCCTTTAATGAGTCAATTACATTATTGGGCCCATTTCTGATTTTTTCAGCCTCAGTGCAGGTAGAGGAATCACCTGCAGCATAGTGTGCACCAACCTTATTGAAGGCCACCTGCCTCATCTATGGCCAAGCCTATGGCTCCAGAATTAGACCATTCAACTACCACAGAACCCACCCCACCCCACCCCCTCTAGACTGGAAGCAAGTCATCCTCCACCCTGAGAGACTGCTAAGGAAGAATAATGTGTATTAAACATCGACAGTGATGCTGATTTTCAGGACATTAACCAATTTGACTCTCTATAGCTGTATAGGAACTGACCCGATTTCCAACAGTAGTTTAAATGGAGGGCAAGTGGATGTGTTTCTTTGCAGCCATGTACTCTGATCTGCCTGACTTATCACTGCATTCACCGCACTGAGAAGATCCTCTGTTCTGTGCATAAGAAAAAAAAATCTCCATTTAAAACACTTCCAACATTTTTTCAGCTGTTTCCTAGTGTCTGAAAATCTATTCTTCTCACCTTTCTGTTTTATCTTCTCACAGAGTATCTGCTTTCCATTTTCTCTGGTTGCTTTGAATGGGTTTTGACTTTCCTTTCTTCCTCATCTGGAGCTCCCATCTGTCTGGTTTCGACGACGGTCTGTTTTTTTTGGTCTGGCTAAAAATTTGCAACATGCAAACCAGACACCAGTTGTCTGATTTTTAAAAATGCAGTTCCTTTTCCTATTGTCACAGGTTATGGTTATTAAAAATGTTTAGTTTTTTAATAATAATTTTCAGCAACAGGACACAAGATTTCAGCGAATAGATTGTTTGATCAGCTGCTAGAAAATTATTGGGAAACTGTTCAGGTCGATAATATGAAGTCTCGCATCTGATTCCTTTACTTTGGATTTTCCATCTAGTTATGCCATTGCATCTGACCCCAATTACATGTTGCAAACTCAGTAAAATCCCAGAAGTCATAAAAAAATTTAAATGAACATATGGTGGAATTTTCCTGCCTTTTGTATCAGGATTGTGCTTTTAGTCTTCAAAGCCCCTTTTTTGAATATAGAGGGGGAGGACCCTGTGTGAAATGGAGCTTTAGTAGCAAAAAGAACCTTTTTAATTATTCTTTGAAATATTTCCCATCCCTATTTGGCACTGTGTTGCATGATCAGAAGGTTTTTGTCAATAATACTTCGATAGTTATTAAGAATATAATGATTTTTTGATGGACAGTTTTAATTTTGTGATTAAATTTGTTGTACATGTTGCTTACAAAAGAGTCCATTGTTGCCCATTGCTAAACGAGAAGTGTTACGTATTTACATGACTACACAGAAACAGAAGCAGATGGAAACATTTTTTCTAATCTTCAATTTCAAGGTAACTGAAAGTATCCCAAGACCTTCCAGGTCCAAGTTGCATAGTTAATTTCTGGACAAGTAATTGACTTCCTTTCTCCTCTACTGTTCCCACAAATCCTCTGAATGCTTTACCCAAATATATGATCAATAAGTTTAAAAGTAAATCTATACGTCGATTAAGTAGCATTTTAATTTTTCCAACAGCTGCCAAACCTTTGACTTTACCTGATCATTGCCCTTTGATCGGTGCCACAAGGGGTAATATTCTAAATCTGCACCAATAGTGAGGAACCTTGCCCGTCATCAGCGCACACTGACAAACTGCCAGTTACAATGTTTTGATGCACCCTGGTGTTGAGGAAGGTTGGATGATACCAACCGAGACAAAGATGATTACTGCCAGTACTCTATTTGTATTTTTTTATGTTTTTGACAATGTTTGTATCCATTTTTTCCAAAGTTTGTGTCACAGCACTTACTTTAAATGTCAAATTATCTCCAAACTTGCCTTTGTATTTTTTTGTTTATTGGTCATTAGTCATCACCACTAGCGATTGGTTCAGTAAAATAGGCCTCTTTCTCATTACGGCCTTTGTTCTGGTCCCCAGTGTTTTGCTGACTAAAACATTTTAAACACTCTGCAAGAAACTGGAAGTTTAAAGGGCTGAAGGGCACCAGAATGTAGGAATTACACCATAGGAGGAGGCCATGCAATCCATTTTGAATGTGGCACCATTAACTGCTCAATAGGCGATACCCAGTGCATCTCACTTCATGCCTTCTATCTTTTATACATATTTTTAATCAACCTGTTTAGAAATATCATGATACACCTTTGAAACAACTTGAATCTGGACCTTTTTTTCTGAGAGGTACAGACACTACCACTGTGCAACGAGACCCATTCCGCCATATGTTTATATTCTTAGTATTACTAAACCTGATCCATATTAAATGCCGTTCTAATGCTTGGCTAAATATCCCTTTGTGATGAAAATGTTTTCATTTAATAACCTTTTATGTACAGATTCCTTTTAGTTTTTGTTTTGATTATGTTCCTTACAGATCAATGCTGATGCACACCCCCTTCCACCCACATTATTATTTGCCAAATATTGGATGCAATTGGTCACTGTTTACCTTCTCAAAGCACTTCAGAAAATCGGAAGCATCCATCATGTGATGGCTTAATCTTTCTTCTTTCAGTGAGAGAAGATTTTTTCTTTCATAACCATAACTCTTCATTATAATTGTGTTGCGTTTTTGTCACTGCTTTTCCATATCTTTAATATCCTTCCTATAATGGGGTCACTCAATGTTAATCAATAATGGCAGTGTTAAACCGAGCAGACATTTCTGGCTCCCACTGTCCCAGTTTTTGACCTAATTTCCAGGTTCCTCAGCTCCCGTTCCTGTTATTGCATTTTCCATACCTATTCTCAACTTCCTGCCCACAATCAGCTAAATTCAATGGTTTTCCAAACTCCTAACATCTGTAACACTGGCACATTTGAGCCACACATAACTAACTTTGACAATATAACATTCTTCAACTGGAGCTATTTTCTTCACCACTTTTTTGAAAAAAAAATCTACTATTCAAAAGGGAATAAAACAGAACACCAAGGAGAAGCTCGATGTAAGTTATGGTAATGTGGAAAAGATATTATCGCACTTCAGTTTGCAAAAGAAAGTCAGTCCTAATTGAAGTGAAGCTGAGAGGCTAAGTGTAGCATGTCTCCCGTGTCCTCTCAGTTACGTACATTTTTGGTTGCAGGATCACTTTGTGCTAAGCAGACAATATTGTGTCTGTTTTTCCGACAGTTGGGATACTTAGTGTTACCCGAGCAGAGGGGCTTCAGTTTCACTGCATGACTCTTAGGGAAATTCAATTTTTCAGAAAAAAAATCAGGGCTTCTTTCTTCAATTCCCTGTGGGTTGACTTTTGGTTGATTTCAGGCTTCACAAATATTTAACTCCTCAGGTTAAGTTTTGTTTGAAATAACCCACTGCTCATATTTTTTTGGGAATGAAGTTAGAAAAGTGGATAATTTGCAAATGTTACTGAGGCAGCCATGCTCAGTCAGTTGCATTCTCATCGCTCAGTGACTTTATTGTGAGTTCATGTCCCATTCCAGAGACTCAACTACTAAATCACAGATCACACACCAATGTTGTACTATTGGAGCGTTGCACTGTGTGAGTTGCTACTTTTTAGATGGCATGCTAAACTGTGGCTCCGTCTCAGGTGGTTGTAAAAGATCCCAGAGAACCATTTGAAGAAGAGTAGCAGAGTCACTTTGGTGTCCTGGCCAAAATCTATTCCTCAAATAACATTATCTAGCCACTATCTCAGAGCTGTTTATGGGAACTTGCTGTGCACAATTTAGTTGCATCCATTAGTTTCCTAAATCACAACAGCTATTACACTTCAAAAGTACTTCATGGTCTGTTAAACATGTGAAAAATACAAATTCCTCATTTTTTAGTATTGCCCATTAAATTTAACCTGATGGAGCCGTTTATATCCCATGGCTTATGAAGGGAGCAGTCAGTCAGGGCCCTGACTTCTACCCACTATCCAGTAATCCCTGGTTGGAAAGTAAAACTGATGAACATTGTTACCCAACATTTAGGGTGCTGATTTCATTGATTGAGTTCATTGTTTGGGGTCAGACTTGGAAGTGACAACTCGGCTATACCACTGAAAAGCACTTGGCATCCATGAAATCATATTGCAAAATGAGAACTTTCAGCAGAGGACAGAAGACAATTGGAAGGAATAGGACTTTTTTCAGAGAAGCATATTATTTTCAATCAGCATGGATTGACGTTGAGTGGAGGTCAATGGAGGTTCTCCATTGTGGAGGAAAAATATAATGTCAGACACCTGGGTTCACTGTTCAATGTTTTTGCTTGCTTGGAATGAAATTTTTGCAACAGGTACACAGCTCATAATCTATGATTCACAGGTAAGTGGTATATTGATACGAGAGATGGAGAAATACTTGTTTATTTGCTCAATCAGACCATTTAGTGGCTCTTATCAGGGGACCCTACTTGACACTAGTGAGCAACCCTGACTGGGATTACTTTTCTCAAATGGGGAGGCCCTGCTTGCCATTGGAAAAATCCAGTGCTGTCTGAATGGGGCTCTTAAATTAGTGTTAATTGCCCACTTAAAGGTCTCAATAGTAGTGGGATGGGAAGGCCATCCACAGACCATGCCACTGATCCCGCCACAGTGGAGAAAACTAAATTAGATTTACAGACATTGACAGCACAGAAGGAGGCCATTCAGCCCACTTACCTGTCATCAAAGATCTAACTACACTAATCCCAATCTCCAGCTTTTTCCCCTCGTCCTGGATGCTACGGCAACACAAATGAATGTCTAAAAGTTACTTAAATGTTAAAAGAATTTCAAACTCAACCACACATTCATGGAGTGAATTCCATACTCTCACCACTTACCATTCCCCCCAACATTTTGTTCTGCTGCAATGACCTCTCAGGTCTGAGTGCAGCAGTGGTTCTCAGAATCAGAAATTGATGCGTTTGCACAGCAACTCTGTGCGTTGGCACTGAGAACAAGGAACCTCTAAATGGCTGCACAGCTACATAGCTTCAAATAAATACTGCCCACCACTCTCTGGTGAAAACATTTCTCCTCACATCTCCTCTTAGCCTTCTATCCCTTACTTTACATCCATGCTCCTTGATTATGGATTCCTTTACTAACAGAAAAAGTGCCTTCCTATCCACCCAATTAAATCACCTCATAATCTTATACCCCTCTTTGTATTCCCAACCTCTGCTGCTCCAAAGAAAATAACGCCAGACTATCTAATGTTTCTGCATAGTTCATACGCTCCAGCCCAAGCAGCATCCTAATAAATCTCCTCTGCATGTTCTCCAATGCAATCAGATCCTTTTCCTACAATATGATGATAGGAACTGCACCCTGTACTTCAGTTGTGGCCTAACCATTATTTTACCATTCTAGCATTTTATTGTATGTAATTCACTTTTGTTGCTGCACATGTATTCTGTGCCCTGGCTAATAAAAATAAGTATTCCACAGGCTTTCTTAACCTACCTACCTGCTACCTTCAAGGATCTGATAAAGTACACACCAAGGTCCTTCTGATCTTCAGTGCTTTCCAGGGGCCGACTCTTCACAGTGTAATCCTTAACTTGTTAGTCCTCCCAAGTGTATTACCTCACACTTTTCCAGACTGGATTCCAAATCATTAATATGCGTCACAAACAGCATGTGTCCCAGCACCAAGCCTTGCTGAACCCACTGGAAACAGACTTCCAGTCACGAAAACATCCCTCTGTCATCCTCCTATGCTTTCAACCAATACTGGATCCAAAGTGCCACTTCACCTTGGATCCCATGGGCTCTTACTTTTTTGACCAGTCAACCTTATCAAAACCATATCAATACTCCTGGTTCCCCCCTCAAAAAATTCAATCAAAGCTGTCAAAAATTTAGCAAATCCAATCTGATTATTCCTGATTAATCCATGTGTCTCCAAATGCAGATATGTTCTATCATTCAGAATTCTTTCTAACCAACTTCCAACTATCAAAGCTAAATTTTGACCTATGACTCTAAATAAAATAGATTTTAATGTCAGTACAGAAAAATCTCATTAGAACTCAAATTACTTATGAGTCACTCGTCAGTAGAGATTCACATTGAGCAAACTAGTTAGAGCACATTGTTTGAAAGTTTGCTGAACAGGCAGCATTTACATTATTAAAAAAATAATTTACCCATCTCTCAAAAACATTCTAACTACAGATGTATTGTGTATTTGAGTTTTTGTAGTAGATCAATTGTTCAGTAAGTAATTCTCTATTGAAAATATAATTGTGTTTGTTTTTGGTCTCCCTGAAGTATTTTTTCACGTGCCATCAATTGTGGTGAAATGTTAAGTCTTAAATATTTGGTCCTTTTTACTAATGTTCTGTTACAACTCAAGATTCTGATGATGTTTTTAATATATTTGCACCTTTTATTTGCTGAAAGATATCCGTGGGGTCCATTTTCTTGTAAGGTTTCGATAGGCAAAATGTTTCCTTAACCTCCATCTGGCCTCTGGGTGTCTGATGAAACATGCATCCGTTCGAGAAACATTTGATCCTTTGACAGTTGCCTTGGCAGCTTTGGCCCTCTTACAAATCAAAAGAAGTGACTGTAGTTATTAATTATTGAACTTCTCTCATTTTTTATGATTTTTTATGTTCGCAGGGGCGATATTAGTCATGGAAAATAGATCATTATGCACCCATGTGTCAAAATCAAATAACCACATTGAATTTTTTAAAAATCGAAAGAACTGTGGAAGCTGGAAATCAGAAACAAAAACAGAAATTGCTAGGAAAACACAGCAAGTCTGGCAACGTCTGTGGAGAGAAATCAGAGTTAACAATTTGGGTCCAATGACCCAGTGACAATAAGGCCTGGAACGTGAACTCTGATTTCTCTCTACGGAAGCTGCCAGACCTGCTGAGTTTTTCCAGCAATTTCTGATTTTTAATCACATTGAATGGTTTGATGTGATGCTTTCTACTCCGTTCCAACAATGTGCTTCAGACAGATTGTCCAGTTCTCCATTGTGATATTTTTCCATTAATCAAACCTGTGTTTCCTAGTGAGATTCACAGTGTGCACATTGACCTGTACTCTCCTGTACCCGTGCAAATATCAGGCAGATAAGACTTTCACCCTGTCTGCCTGAGATAGATTTGAACTAAGATTCTGGAGGTAAAAACACCAGGGGCTAACACAGAATGGCCAATGCCCAACTGGGATTCCATGTAACCTGTGTGGAGGAAAGCCATATTATCTGATGCAAAACATGTTCCAATATGACTGGAGACTCTGCAGTCCTGCATTCCCAATGTAGAGCTTTGGAGGATTAGGGCATGGGTGGTAGATTCATGGTTACAATATTAAAGTCCTGTCTAATAAACGGTCTGATGCTGGCAGTGCAGAATTGGTGAATTGAACTGAAGTAGTGATTATGAGTACAGTAAAACAGGGTGAGACCAATGTGTAGAATATAGGAAATCTAAAATATATTACTTTTAAAAATATATTGCTTTTTAATGAGGCAGTCAAAATTCACACTTGAACAAAAGTGTACCCAAATTAATTTAAAGGTCAGTCAATTTCATTCATTTTATCACATGATCATCAATGCTAGAGTGAATGCAGTAATATTTTACACTACATCTAATAATATACTTTAATTATAGTTTTCATTTTGAGCGCATTGTGAATAAAGAAATGTATATGCTCAGTGATTTGGCCTTATTCTGTTCCTGTGACAGTCAGTCTCCATTTATGTCATTTGTCAGTGAAGAAACAGCAATGAGGAAATATGAAGTCATCTGTTGTATATCATGTTTGAGCATTAGGCAGTTGACAGCAAACTCCAGATCTGAGTCTCAGTCTCAACTGGTATTCACTATTACTTGTCTCAAGAATTAGTGCTGAAAAGATCCCTTATTGAAAGGGAAGAGAAGGAAATTGCCTCATGGAAAACTTGCTCAGTGCTCTGAGCTTGACCTTTCCTGATCTACATAAGAACAATATTACTTCCTGGATTATAATCCTGCCATATGTTTTCAGATGACTATAAATAGCTCTTATGCTCCCAATTCCCTGTTCAAACTATTTCTTTTTCTAAACTTTCTATTACATTTTCTCTATTACCACAGCTAAATCTAAAAGAATGAAGACCCAGATAAGAAGGAATTAATTCTCGAAGGAGCTTTTTGAATAATAAAGATATAACTCAGCCATTATTGAGCAAGTACAGAGCTTGTGGCGCAATGGTTAGCAATACTGCCTCTAAACCAGGAAATTTTATGTTCAAATCCCATGCCAGGGCTAGATGGCTAAGGGAGGTATTTGCATGTTGTTGCTAAACAGGATGAGTATTAGCTTGAATATCCTTTCAACACACACCAATGACAGGCAATTAAAATGGAAGAGTTTCCTGTATAGGAATGTGAAAATTTAAAGCTTCTAAAATCACTGTCTATGGATCCAGACTACAACACATAGAGTGCATGTTCCCAGCAGTTGGCTACAAGGCTAGGTTGGCGATCTGCCTCTGTGTCCAATCTGTGCTTGGAGGCTGCAGTGTCATGGCTAATATATGTCAATATTATGCTTTAAAACTGAGCATGTGGTCAAGTAATTGTGTCAGAGGAGTTAACACTCAAAAACAAGGAGCAATCTCTAACTGTGGAAGTCAAAGCTGGATAAAAAATGGCTTATAAATAGCAACGTCAATCTCAGTTCACAGCCCCAGACGTTACTGAGGCTAGGTTGACTCTCATCACGTCTGAGGTCATGTGGCAGTCTTTTGGAAATGGAAGAATGAGGGGTGATCTATAGATGTATTTACAACTATGAAATGTTTTGGTGGAGTGGATACAGAGAGAATGTTTCCTTTTGTGAAGAAGAGCATAACTAGAAGTCATCAATATAAGACAGTCGCAAAAAATTGCAGTAGGTAATTCAAAAGAAACATCTTTACTAAAATCGGAACTCCCAATTATAGTGCTTGAAACAAATAGTAAAGGTGCATTTAAGAGGATGTTAGGCAAGCATCTGGAAGAGAAGAAAATAAGTGATTACATTAATAACTTAGATCAGGAAAGGCAAGACACTGCTCAAGTAAAGTATAAATACCAGCAACTACATGTTCGGCCAAATGATTTGATTATGTATCACATCCCTATGTGAGTCTAAGTCATTTGTGCAATAGTGTATAAGTATTGATTAAATACAATATGCTCAAGATCCAGCGTGGTGTTGTAATTCACATTGTATTTAACCTCTGTCAAGCTGCACAAATCTGAGCTCTCATGTGCCAATATATGGCCCTGGAATTGGTACTGTCATGTGTCAATTTAGCAAACAATCGATATGCTAAAGCAGAGTACCACTACAGTGGGAACCTGTCTTCTCGGGCACGGAGACATTTTGCCTTTCCAGAGGCACTTTGATTGTAGAACGTGCCCTGTATTGTTGAAAGCAAAGTTACTTGATGCGCCTCTTCTACTCCATATGGGTTATGTATAAAAAGGTTACAAAAGAAATGGAGATGCTTGGGGTTAAATTGGCTGATCCAGTATCTGTGTTCAGGCTCTGCACAGCCTCCCATGACGCAAAGTGGCAGGCCTGAAGCATACCTCCAATCAAGTCAGAGCAGGAAAAATAAGAGATGGCTTTTACCCAGGCATAAACCAAGTAATGTACCATTTATTGCTGTAATGGTGATTTGCTTGCAAGAAATGAAATTTATGCGTTATTGATTTTTTTTAAGAAGTGCCCAACAACATCAATGGAACCAACTCTGGGTACTACTAGACACCCCCCACCTACCCCCTTCCCACCCCAATCCTCTCTATTGCCTTCCCCCTTCCCATTTCTCTTTTTCTGTAAAAAAATTTTATTGGGAAAATGATTTTCCTTTACAAAATTACAAAATCACGACAAAAAGTATAACAATCTTATAATATAATAATAACAGTGAACAAATCACTACTCTTCTCCATAAACCACTGAGGAGAGAAGTAAAATAACCTATGAAAATGACAATTTAATTAATAACTAAAAAAAACTAAATTAAACCAAGTTGAACCAAGGTAAATTAAATTACATTCAGTTAAGTTACCGCACTTAGCACAATCTCACCAAAGCTATCTCACTACCGGTAGGCATCAGTAGACAAGCCCGTATTTGTTTGGAATTCTTCCTCCAGGGCCCCTGGACCGCCAGACACAGCCGTCATGGCTGCACAAAGGCCCTGACCAGTATAGCTGACCAGTCTGCATGTATATAGTTCAGAAAGGGCCGCCACATTCTATGAAACAGTTCAGTTTTCTGGTGCACCATACTCATAAGGACGTCCAGGGGATGTGCTCCATAATGAATCTACATCACCCTGAGAATCCTAGGGGGATTCTCTGATACCCAGCTCATTCAAATGTTTTTCCTGTCTCAGACTGAAAGAATATTAAACAGTTTCTTCTCATGTGCATTCAAAGAAGGTAGATTTAGCAAACTCAAGAAGAAGGATCCCAGATCCACCTTGACCTCAGTTCCCAAAACCCCTTCCAAAACACTTGCTGTGGCACCACAATATCAATGAAGCTTATGGCATGACCATAAACAATGAGTAAGAGTGTCAACGTCTGTCTTACATTTGGGGCACATTGGGGACGCTCCATTCTTAAATTTTGAAAGCTGCTTCGGTGCCAAATGAGCCCTGTGGAGTACCTTCAATTGCATAGCCGTCAAATCGAAATCTTGCTTATGTTCTGCCAAATATCCTCCCATGCCTCTGATGAGATCTCCACACCCAATTCTTGAGTCCAAAGTCCACACAGCCGCTCAATGTTTTTCAAGACATTACCTCCTAACAAATGATAGAGGGTGCTGACTGAGACAGTGCCCATGGACCGAAGCACTCTCCTCTCCATATCTGACTCCAGTACATAAAAGAGGTATAGCCAGTCTATCCGGTCAAAAGCTTTCTCTGCATCCAAAGAGACTACTAAGCCCGAAATTGACCCTTGATGGCATACATGTTTAACACTCTTCTAATATTATTAGCAGACTTACAAGCCTTAATAAAACTTGTCTGATCTTTCTTTACAATGGAGGGCAAAACCCTCTCCAACCTCAATGCCAGCATTTTTGACAGAATTTTAAAATCCATGTTCAGTAACAATATGGGCCTATACAAAGCGCAATCCTCTGTGGCTTTCCCCTTCTTGAGAACAAGAGAAATATTTGCTTCTGTCAGAGAGGATAGGAGGCAGTCCTGACTATACGGGTAGTTGTACATATCCAACATTGGCCCGGCCAGCGTGTCTATAAACTCCTTGTAAAACTCACTTTGAAGTCCATCTGGGCCAGGCGCCTTACCACTCTGGAGTTGCCTCATCACCTTTTGTGTCTCTTGGATTGTCCGAGGGGCATTCAAAAGAGACACTTGCTCTGAAGTTACATCTGGAAGATCCAGGGCCTTAGAAAAGAACTCCATCTTCGCCAATCTGTCCTCACAGCCCTCTTACCAGTTCAGCTCAGAATGGAACTTCCTAAATACTGCATTAATCTTTTTGGCATCACAAGTAAGTGTATCACCACTCTCTCTGATGGATGTGAGAGATTGGGGGCATTCTTCTTTCTGGCCAGGTACGCTAGATATCTACTCAGTTCATCACCATATCAAGTAACCTCTGTTTCACAAAGGAGATTTCCCTCTTTGTTGTCTGGGTGAGCGCAGCATTCAAAGTAGCCCTGAGGGCAGTAATCTGCTGTAACTTAGTTACAGATGGTCTGTCAAAGTATGCTGTCTCAAGCACTGCTGCTATCCCTTCTGCCACTTCCATGTCTCCGAGTAAGAAATAATCAAACCCCTTGCATAGGCTTTGGCAGTCTCCCAGAGCACCAATGGATTACTGTTTGTACCCAAATTAATGGCCCAAAAAATGTCTAAATTCTTGAAAAAACATACACAATAAACTTGCTATCCTTCAAGAGGAAAGGGTCCATGTGCCGTGACCCTGTCCCGTTACCACTGGCCTTGACCTCCATGTACACTGCCGCATGATCAGAAATGGCTATGTTTCCGATTCTGCAAGACAGCATTGAATTCAAAAAGATCAATGGGGCAAAAAAACATGTCAATCCTTGTATAGCACTTATGTGGGTTAGAGAAAAAAGTGAAATCCCTACCCTCAGGGTGAAGACATCTCCACAAATCTACCAATCCCAACTCCCTGCTCAGGTCTACCAACTGCCTGGATTGTGGGGTCATACCCACAAGGTCCCTAGGCATCTTGTCTACTTCAGGGTCAATAAGTTGGTTAAAGCCTCCCCCTATAATTGTATGCTGCATCCCAAGGGCCATCGACCTGGAAAGTGCATGTGTTAAAAATTTGAGGAATGTGCTGGGGGCAATATACATTCCAGATCCCATACTCCTCTCCATGTATTAGAGATTTAAGGATCATAAACCACCCATATTCATCCTTAATTTGGTCTAACAGTTGAAATAGGATATTCTTCTGGATGAGTATAGCATTTCCTCTACTTTTCGAGTTAAAGGATGAGAAAAACACCTGTCCGAACCCTCCCTGCTGTAACTTCAAGTGCTCCTTATTGATTAGATGTGTTTCTTGCAGCAAGGCTACATCGACCCCCTCTTTTTTAAAGCTTGAAAGTATCTTTTTTCTCTTAATTGGTAAATGACGCTCCTTAACATTCCAGGTGCACCATTTAAATAAACGGTTAGCCATAGCCGTCCAAAACAATCCATGACCCCCTGAGAGGAAGAACCCCACTCATAATGCTTGGAGTTAAAACAGCAACCAGTTCATATGAACTTAAAAATACAACTGCCAAAGCTACCAAATCAAAACTTCTAACAACTACTTCTACAACAAATCAACATGTAACACAAATGAAAGGAGACTTTCCCCCCTTGCCCACAGGGGGCATTCATACTACCCACTAACCCCTCCATGGCTCCTTCTAGCTGAAGCCACGCCCCCACCCCAGACAAAACAAAGTAGGAAAAGTTACACGCGTTGTATACCAAGAAAATTAAAAGTGGGCACTCGACCTGTCCTATCCATACGTTAACCCTAGGCACTCCTTGTAGAAAAAAAAATGCAACCCTCCCTCCGCCTCCCCAACCGCTCCCCCACTGTCTCCCATCCCATACAAAAGGAGGGAAATGAAAAGGAAATGAAGAGAAAGAAAAACAAAGGATAACAGAAAGGGAGAGAGAAGGGAGGGGAGAGAGAAAAAGAAATTAACAATTAAGACCCCCACATATTAAAAAAAAACCTGACAACCAATTAAACCAGTCAAACTACAGAGAAATAAAAAGTAAACATTATTGGCCATATTATTTGAGCCAGCCAGTCTGCTTTAAGGTATCCAGGTCCTTTGCCTTTTCCGGTGAGTCAAAGTTAAACACGGACCCTCCGTGGCTGAAACGTAATATTGCCAGATATTTTACGGAGAAGTGAATATTCAAGTCCCTCAGCTGTCTTATTAATTTCATCAAAGGCGTTCCTCTTGCGAATCACGGCCGCAGAAAAGTCTTGGACAAGCATAATTCGTGACCCTTTGTATATCAGAGCCTGTGGATCTTTTCCCAGTGCTCTAGAGGTTTCCGTCACCATCTGCTTATCGCTATAGTGCTAGAGTCGCACTTGCACTGGACGGGGGCGCAGGTCTGACTGGGCCTACACACTGCAACCCAAAGGGTCCGCTCAACCTGTACCCAGCCTGCCTCAACTTCCAGCTTCAAAAACTGCGGGAGCCATTGCTCCAAGAAGCCGATGAGCTGGAATTCCTCCTCCCATTCCGGCAGCCCAACCAGGCGGATATTCTTCCGATGGCCTCGATTTTCAAGGTCGTCGACCTGCTCTTCCAAGGCCCATACCTGCCGCTCCAGGGCCTGGATCCAACCGACGAGATTCCGCCACAGTTTCGGAGACTGCAGTTCATTGTTCCACCTCCACAATGTGCTGTCTGAGATGCTAGATATCCTGGTCGTGCTTCTGCAGCATGCCCAAGATCAGTTCCAGCCTGATCCGGGTCTCCTCCTTTGCTGAATCGATCTTCTCTCGGAGTTTCACGAACTCCGAGACCAGGCTCTGCTCCACAGGTAAGTCCTCTGGGATATTCACAGACGTTGACACCACAGCTGCGGGCGTGTCTGATACTACACAGGAATGCCCTGCTTGTTGCGATCCTCGCAGTTCTTTCCCTTTAATCATTTTTCTAACACACAGTAATTCTGGGCATCGAGAACTAACAACTTCTACTAGAATGGGTAATAAAGGGAGGGTGAGTGCACCACTTTGTCTGGGTCCTGGTGCAGAGCTCAGCAGGGCAGACCCACTGGATCACTGCAATCTTGAATCCCTCCCTCTTCCCATTTCTGATAACTACAACCCTTCAGTGTCCCTCCAAGACTGCAATCGTTAAATCCCCCAATTTAATTACCTGATGCTGCATTCTCCTATAATATGCCTTTAATGTGTTGAGATCTGAAGTCCAATGGTTGGGGCTCTTTCAATGTCCCAATTTGTGGTCAGGGTAATATGTCTGTACTTTAGGGGGATGGGGTAATATGTCCTAAACTAGATGCTCCCTAATCTAGCCAATACATATTCTGTAAGATATTCACCTTCCAAGTATACACTACTGTTTTCAGGTAATAAAGTTCTTGCATTATAAACACGTTTCTTATTAGGTAAATCTATTCTTGTCACACTGTGTATAATATCACACTTGTATTCATTGCATTCTTATCCAATTTCAATGAACTTTGTCTCAGTTAATCTTCATCACTGAAGAAGAAACCGCCACAAGTTTTGTCTTGGTGTTTACTGTTGCCTTGCTTCCAAGATTATTTCCTTCTCGGGGCTGCAGTATTCATGATATGAAGGATGTAGGCTGAGGCTGCACAGTGTATTCATAAAAGGGATAATGGCATTTCCAACTCAGTGATGTGTACAACTTAATTGGGATTAATTAGAGCACCGTCCTTAGATGGAACAATTTAGATTACATTACAGTGTGGAAACAGGCCCTTCGGCCCAACAAGTCCACACCGACCCGCCGAAGCGCAACCCACCCATACCCCTATACCTAACACTACAGGCAATTTAGCATGGCCAATTCACCTGACCTGCACATCTTTGGACTGTGGGAGGAAACCGGAGGAAACCCACACAGACACGGGGAGAACGTGCAAACGCAACATAGTCAGTTGACTGAGGCAGGAATTGAATCTGGGTCTCTGGCGCTGTGAGGCAACAGTGCTAACCATTGTGCCACCGTGCCGCCCACCCAATTTAGTTGGATCAAAACTTATTTTAATCACAAAATTAAGCTTTTGCACCTCAATACTATCTCATAAAAATGAATAATATTTTAGTTATAATTAAATGATTTGGCTGGGGGCTCAGCCTGGCCTTATTATCCACTAGAAATAACTTTCCATTTTTTATGTAATCATGGGTTGGGTCATGAGTGTGTCTTTGACCTTCACTGAATTATTGTATCTTAATTGTAATTGCAAGTTAAGAACTGCAAAGGTAAAACTACTTCTGTGAGATCAAAACAGAGGTGAAAGCAAGGCAGAAACTACTTTGTCAGGACTTTGTCTCTTTTTACATAGGCTAAAAGATTTTCTGTTTCCCCAACTGAGAGGCGAGATGCAAGACCTGTGCTTGCAGTCCAGTTAGATAACAGATTAGATAAAGCTGTCACCTAGCTCACTTCTCCAATCCACTAAGGGCACCCTTCAAAGAACAGTCAAAGAATGCTGCCATTATGTAGGCAGCACACTACCATCTTCGTAAGAGCAGTTAGGAATGTTTATTTAAGTGCTGATGAGTGATGCTCCCATCACAAGAATTAATTTAACAAATTGTAGTTGGTGCCTAGCTCCTGCTGGTAAAAGAAATCCATACCGGTCCCAGTATTGTCCAACTCTGAGAATGCAAAACATTTTCCTTCCCCATTTGTGATCTAACAATATTTAGAAGCCTCAAAGAATGTGTGGCTGTGCTCTACCAATTGTCATAAGGTTTAATTCTAGTTGCCAGAGACTTGTTCACACCAATTGCGTACTTCTCTATTCCTCCTGGTTTCACAGCACTTATGGTATTTTGGAGATGGACCTACGTCAGGGATGCTCCTGAGCTATATGACTCAAGGCAGGAAATTTGATACACTGTTCAGGTGACGCACACTTTCCACTCCTGTATGGTGCAGCCATAGTAGAAATAATTTTAAAAAGTACATATCATAAGTCATGGGATATAAGTCAACCTGATATGTGGGACAAACTCAATTGTCTACCCCTAAAGATCATGTTTTTCGCACATACTTGTCATATATGTTGGCTGCCCTAAGCCATGATGTGGTATACATGCATTAGTTGTCAGCTTCAATATTTCACATCGCAAATAAATGTTTTACTTTCCAATACCTCGGAACTAAGTTCAGAGATCAAGCAGGTGTTAGATACACTTCCGATGTGAAGATGCAGGGACATTCAAAATGGATGTGTGCATTGCACCAGAAGCTGATTACATTTCAAAATGGCAACTACGCACACTGATACTAGTGATTCACTTTTATGGCTGACGTCCATGTTTTGGAAGGATTTTTAAAACCTTTAAAGGTCAACTTAGGCACTGACATCCACCGTAAGGACTTCAATGGTCCATATCAGGCATTGTCCTCCTGTATATAACTGCCCTTGTTGTCAATTAACTACTTCTACATCACTCCTGATAGAAAAGAATAATTTTTTTTTCATTCATGGGACATGGCATTTAATGTCTATCCCTAGTTCCCCTTGAGAAGGTGGTAGGAAGCTGCCTTCATGAACCATTGCACACCACTTCCTGTAGATTGACCCTAAAACACTGGAGAGAGTTCCAGGGTTTTGACTCAGAGTACTGGAGAAAAGACGATGTATTTCCAAATCAATGTGGTGAATTGGCTTGAAGTTGAAATTGCAGGTGGTTGTATTCCCATGTATCTACTGCCCTTTTCATTCTAGATGGAAGTGGTCATGGGTTTGGAAGGTGCTGTGTATGAAACCTTGGTGATTTTCTGCAGTGCATCTTGTAGATTGTACGTGCCGTTGTTAATGAAGGTCAGTAGCAGAGGGATTGAATATTTATCGATGTGATCCAATCAAGTGGGCTGCTATATCTTGAATGATGTCAAGCTTCTTGAGCTGCATCGATCCACGCAAGTGGGGAATATGCCATCATATTCCTGACAGGTTTTAGGAGTCAGGGGGTGATTTACTCACTGTATGTTTCTGAGCATCTGAACTGCTTTGTAACAACTGTGTTTAAATGGCAAGTCAACGTAAACTCCACAAATTGAAAAAGGGCTTCAGTGAATGTCAAGGGGCAATGGTTTAATGTTCTTTTGTTGGTGATGGTCATTTTCTGGCATTTTTATGGTGTGAATGTTAGGTGCCACTTGTTAGCTCAAGCCTGGATGTTGCCCAGATTTTGTTGCATTTGGACATTGTCTGCTTCAGTATAGAATGAATCACAGATAGTGAGTGCTGAACATTTTGTAATCATCAGCAAATATCCCCACTTCAGATGGAGGGAAGGTCATTGTTGAAGCAGCTGAAGATGGTTAGACCTAGGACACTACCCTGAGGAACTCTTTCAGGGATTCCTTTCGTCACACAATGTTTAAAAAAGCCACTGTGCACCCAACCAAAAGCTGACAGTTAGATGGTTCATAGCTTTAGTCCCAGCCATGGCAGATCATGGGGGAATTGGTAAACCACTTTATGGACAGAAAACTGATGGTCAGAATGGTGCAGAGGAGGGATATTCTCTTCCTCCAGGATTGGCAAAGGAAGTCACATAGCAGAAATTGCCAGCCTGGGCTGAGGTCCAGAAAAATACCCAACATTGCCAGATGGATGTCAATGGCCTTCTACATTCCACCAGGGTAAGTCCCAAAATCTTTTCCCTGCTACCTCAGTAACGCTGGATCTCTGCCACTGCATCTACTTTCAACTAAGGCTCAAACCCTACCACTCTCTGTTTTGTATGCAACATAGTTTCTCACTCACTTTTTCCCACTCCAAACCCCCACATTACTAACCCTTCATTGTCGCTGCACCTCCTACTCAGTCACATGACACATCTTACCAACATTTCCCATATTTACCAGCAGAAACAGCAGTGACACACACTTTCCTCTCACTCAGTCCCTCCTTTTCACATATTCCAGGAACAACTGGCCTCAAATATGGCTGATACAGTGAAGACAAATGGTGGGATGTTCATTTTACTTGACTGAATAGTACTCCTCTTCAACTTTGGGACATGGCCATTTCGTTGATATGCAAACCGTATCTTTGCTGGCTAGGTTTCTGGCTCATGCTGTAGGTGTGCCTTTGAGATAGGACAGTGCCATTTAGCAATAGGTCCACCACTTTGACTGATGACTGCTGGCAACCATGACATGCTGCTGGGCTTTGTGTCTGCTCTGAGCGGCAAGCCAAGTCAGAAGTACCATAAACCTTTAAGTCCTGGTAGAGGGGGAAATGCACAGAAAGGCAAGGCAAGACAAGAAATGGCAAGGCAGGGACACAGTAAGCATCAAAGTAGGCACAAAGTGAATGAGTACTGCAACAGCAATCGAGCAACCCTCAGATGAAGCATGAAACAAATAGTGAGCTAGGTGCCTTCTCTTGTTCTCAATATGTCCTTGCAGCAGCATTCCACTGAAAGGTGCCAGTGTCCCCCAAGGTGCAAAGGAAAAGTAGAGAACTGTATTGTCGTTTGATCAGAGATGTGTCACGATGGTGTGGAGAGGTGTGCATTCAATGCCAGTGTTCAGTGGAGCAGCTGTGTGTGAAGTGTGTCCTATGCTACTAGCACCAGGTGTCCAAAGTGGACCTTCAGAGGAGCGAACAGCGAGTTGGACTCACCAGGTATTTAGAGTTGAAAAATGTGGTGCTGGAAAAACATAGGCCAGGCAGCATCTGAGGAGCAGGAGAATCGACGTTTCAGGCATAAGCCCTTCTTCCTGAAGAAGGGCTTATGCCCCAAATGCCGATTCTCGTGCTCCTCGGATGCTGCCTGGCCTGCTGTGTTTTTCCAGCACCACATTTTTCAACTCTGGTGTCCAGCATCTGCAGTCCTCACTTTCTCCTCACCAGGTATTCACTCAGAATTTCATGTTGGGAATTGTCGGCATCTAGTTTCTGTCCGACAGTTGGGAACCTGGGAGATTGCATAACCATGAGGTGAGATTAAGTATTACTGAAGATGATACTGAGTGATAATCCATATGAATAGTCCACTGAGTGCTCACAAGTGACAATCTCTTCTCAACGTGCAGAACCTGGTTGAAAAATGCAAAGGTTTGGTATCAGCATTGAGAAGGGCCTTGCCGGACATCTCACCCAATTTTCCAAAATTTCTCGAATAGCCCTCACCATGAAGAGGCTAGGTAGTTTCCACACGTCAGAATTTTACACAGAATAACAGTGAAATCTACTTGTTTGGAGAGCTGGAACTTCAACCTGAGATTTCCTAGCTATTAGAGGCGAGGATTCCCATTGCTATTCATGTGGTAATTGCGAAAATATGAGGTAATGTGGAAGAGTAATTTGACAAGGTAACTAGTCAGAAATCTCACCCATTCACTTGATTTATAGCAATGTAAGGAATGTTACGATGAGTTGAGCTTCTTGATTGCTTTAGCTATCACTGCCTATGCACAAAGATCAATACTAATCCTCTGATCTGATCAGGCCAGTGTCTAAGGGTTAGTTGTTTCTTATTGATTGGTGAATCAAGGTGAAAGTGCATGACGGATATAGCTATTAAGACACTTATGGAAGTGCTCGTACACATTGTGACTCGTATATTATTTCTAAATGCCTTCATGCTACACATAGCATGTCAACCTGAATCAAAACCAGTCGGTGAGTTAGAAATCAAGACACCTTTCTTTGTGAACAGGGTTTATTAATTACTCAGTCTTACAGCTCCTTCCACACACAAGTCCCAATTATTGCTACTATCTAGGTAGTTCATTAACTAACCACAATTTTCTGCTTAACTATTTGCAATATTAACTTAGCACAGCAATTTATATTGAATTGTTATAAGTGTGGTTTTGTAATGAGTTAAAGAAGGGAGAAACTATGCATGGTAATCATCCTCAAAAGTTTGGATTTCTAAAAATATTGTAAAGTGAGAGGTGGGAAAACCAAATGTTGGCAAATGGACATCCACCTGAGACAAAATTGTTTATTTATTTTTAATCTCCAAATATCCAGTGAATGGTATTCATATGTTCCATCACAGAATGAATAGGAACCATTGATTTTTGTGCACTTCTGGTGGGATGTTGTTATCCAGCACCAAATAATGAGAAGAAGAAGTTAAGAGGAAAACTCATATGGCCAACACAGCATTATTGCTTCATAATTGATGCCGATTAAGACAGTCAAGTTTCACTTAAGTTGGACTTCCATTTCCTTTTGAATAGTTTAGAACTTTTGGAAAATACCAGCAAAATGAAACTAATGAATTGGATTAAGCAACTAGTTCACAATCCCAAGGTGAACAGAACTATAATTCAGGCCCCAAATGCCCCAGGCCTCATGAACAAGGCACTGAAACACTTTCTTAATTCGCTAAGACATTCTTAGTAATGCCATATTCTGGCTCAGTGCAAAAATTATCATTGAATCAAGATCTGTTATATGGCCTCTTCACTGATGAAAGAGCCATAAAGAATTACTGAAAAATAAAGGGTTGACAGGGAGTTATTAAATGGTAATCCAATTGAGCTATTCAGAGGAATTTGCAAATTGAGGTTTATGATCAACAATGGAACTGTGAAGGATTAAATTACTGTTTTGAAGATTTGTTCATTTTATTTGGGGGTTTCTTTCTTTCAGAAATCTTTAAGTAATTTGCAAATAGATGTGAGTTCACAATACAGGAATTACCCTGATTGGGTACTAATTGAAACGAAAGTGTTAATTATTGAATCAGGCCAGTGCAATGATTCATGTTGGGAAATGGAAACATTTACATGAAGCAAAGACATCCATTCTTCATAGAAAACATGGAAAATTGGACATCACTTAAAAGGATAACATTTTACTTTGGCAGCATTGACTGTCCATTATGCATGGTGCCTACTGTTCTTTTCCATTGAAATCAATGATAAGAACATGAAGCAGCTTGGCTAATCCACAAATGAGCTATTGGTCAGCTATCATAATCTTAGCAATTTCTAGTCCAGACTCATCAAATTCCAACATGACAAACCAACAGAAAAGAAACACAACAGCAAACAAAAAAAAATCAGTTTCTGGTTCCAAAGAAGCTGCTTCAGCAAAGCAAAAACGAATGGAAACATGGACTATAAATTTGAAATGCACCTCTCAGGGCTCCATGCTATGGACCATGTAAAAAGGTTAGGTATCCCTTTTCTATATAAGAAGGTTTTTTTTTCACTTTCCAGATAAGTCATCCTTTTGATTACGAATTATCTTGCCTTAGCTTTTTGTTTACAATGAGGTGGCCAGTGAAGGAAACGCAAGCATGCAATGTTGCATATTTGGTTTAAACAATGAAACAGAAGTTGATTATGCAAAATAAGTTAAGAAAATAGAACAAATGAAACCATTTACATGGAACAGAAGTTTAAACATTCTGAATCAAATCGTAAAATACAATACATTAATCCCAACAGGACTCCTTTATGGTGCTCCGACCAGAGAGAAATGTCTTCTCTATCACATCTGTAACATTTAATGTAACAGTGCTTCAGAATCCGATAGCTTCTTCATTGAGTCTCCATTCAGCTAACTCAGAATTTCTCCACTGTAGAACCAGACTTTCTCATGCTCAAATAATCCCTTCAGGAATTTAACCAACCCCTTCCAGTCGAGAACTTACAAAATAAACTTCTTATACTAAAGTAACATAATTATTAATAGTTCTAAACTGTCTCCCCTGTTCAGGAGCAACTGACTTACATATCCATCTCATGAAGATTTCTGCAAACCTGAAACCTAAAGGGCTTTCTTCAGCAATGGTTGTTTTCCTTAAGCCAAAAAACAATTCCAAACATCCTAACAGAGGCCAATTGTAATGTAGGGTTTTTATGAGTTCACTTGTGAAACTCACCCAATGGAAACAAGGCTACATTACTCTCCATTTCTTTCATTCTGTGTTTTACAGGCAATTGCAATGGCTACAGGGTATTTAGAAGTTAATCATTTAAACCCCTTCATAAACTAAGACCAAACCCACATGCCACTAGTTCAAAATTCAAACCCCAAATTAAATTATATTACATACTTTATATCACATTGGGATAATAGCTATATAATGGACAAGAAAGAAATAGTTTCTTAAAGTGCTCAGCTGAACTTTCTGGATCAGTATGGATCCAGTGGCAGTAGGAGAACACTTAAGAGACTTAAGTGATTGTGGTTAAGGCGATCCTGGTTTAGGTTAGTCGGGGAAAAGTACAAGCAACTACCTGGAATGAAATTGGAGATGAGTCAATTTAAGTCAGGTGAAAACAGTTCTTTCTCAGTTATGTTGGAATCAAGTTTTAGTAGCTCCAGTTGGAACAGAACTTTATGCAGCCTTTAAAAAGGAGCCTGTTCAGGTATAGTTAACATGCATTCCCACAAGGGAGCATGTAAGGGCAATCAAAGTCAGAGCTCCCTGAATGGTAAAATAGTTTGAGAATAGAATGAAGCAGGAAAATAGAGGTCTTATGGTCAGTGTCATATTGATGATCCATGAGAAATGATCTGAAAATAAAAGGCTCAAAGTGGAATGAAAAATAGAATGAAAGAGTTTGAAAAGAGCCTGGCAGCTAATATTAAAGAGAACCCAATATTCTTCGATAGGCATATCAATAATACAAGGATAGTGGAAGGAGTGATGGGATTAGTTTGCGACTAAAAACGAATCTACATATGGAGACAGAGGAGCATTGTTCACAAGCTTTGCATCTGTTCTTGTCAAGGAAGAAGATTCTGCCAAAGTCATAGAAGAAAAGCAATTCTTTGAGATGCTTTTATTTGGCTGAAAAGAGATATTTATAAAATGAATGTGTAAAGCTATCTCTGCTTCAAATTGATCAGAGACCAGAACCCAAGACATAATACAAGATGCTAGGCAAAATGAGCACTGAAATTGCAATAGCACTGGTCCTAATTTATTGATCCCCTTTAGATACGGATCGGAGGCAGAGGATTGTCATGATTGCTATACCGTAGTCGAAAAAGAATGTAAGGATAAACCGTAGGTCAGTTAGTTTAACCTTGGTGCTTTTAGAAATGATAATCCAATATATATTTAGTCATCACTTGGGCAACTGTGGATACTGAAGGAAAATCAGGAAGGTAAATTGCATTTAACTCATTTAATTAAATTTACGAGGTAACCAAGAGGAGTGATGGGCACAATTCAGTTAATGTGATGTGGTTATTTTATGACACATAGCTGAGACAGGTAGGACCTTCCTACCTAGAGATAGGGACACTACCACTGCACCACAAGAACCCTTGTTTTCTGTGGTGCATATAATCTTCCTGAAGGTGTTTGATAAAGTGTCTCATAGTAGACTTCCCAACAAAATTGAAATGCATGGAATAAGAGGGAAAATGGCTGTATGGAGACAAAATTGGCTGAGTGATACAAAACAGCAACCAATGGTGAATAGTTACTTTGCAGATTAGAAGAAACCTCAGGGCTCCATGGAATTATTGCTTTTCTGGATATATATTAATGGCTTAGACTTGGATATATTGGGCATAATTCCAAAATTTACAGATAACACATAACTTGTAGGAATTATGAATTATGAGGTTGGATATTGATAGACTTCTGTAAGGCAATCTGGGGGAATAGGCAGACATGTGACAGGTAAAAATTAATACAGATAAGTCTGAAGTGATATATTTGGCAGGAAGACTGACAATGTGCGATGTACAATTATGCACAATTCTACAGGCAATACAGATAAAAGGCTGGGAATTCTGGGGGAGTTAGCTCACCTCTTTAAAGCCTCTCCATCATATACAAGGCACAAGCCAGGAACATTTTGGAATATAACCCAAGATACCCAAATCATTGCAGCTCCAAAGATACTCAAGAAGCACGACAATGCAGCTAGTTTAATTTGTAGTACATCTAAAACGTTCAATATTCACTATCTCCATTATTGACACAGAGTGGTAACCATGTGACCCCTTTACAAGGTACACTGCAAGAAATCACGAAGGATCCTTTGACAATATCTTTCAAACCCAAGTTCTGTGCCATCTGGGATGTGTAGAGACAAGGGAACACCATCACCCACTCGTCCCTCTCCAAGTCATGCACACTCTCTTTGTCATAAAACTCTGGATCTCCCGCTCGAATAGCATTGTGGGCATACTTACAGTGGACTGCAAGGGACTGCAGTGGTTGAAGAATATATGTATATGAGCTAATCATTGAAAGTGGCAGTGCAATTTGAGAAAATGGTTAAAAAGGCTCATGGCATATTAGCCCTTATAAAAAGAGGCACTGAGCACAAAAGCGGGAAAGATGTCATGAACCTTTATAAAAAATAAAGAAAGCCTCAAATGGACTATTGTGTCTTGTTCATGAGGCCACACTTTAGAAATATGGGTGAAGAAAAGATTTATGAGAATTCTTCCAGGAATGAGGGTCTGGATTTATAAGGATATCTTAGAAAAGATATAGTTATTTTGAACAGAAAGAGGTGAGGAAATTTGAAAGCGATGTTCAAAATCCCGAATAGATAGAGACAAATTCTTCCCTTTGGCAGAGGAGTAGAAAAACAGAGGGTAGTGACTTAAGGTAAATGACGAAATAACCAATGGCGGCATGAGGTAACCTATTTTTTAAGATTAGTATTTGCATTGCACTGTCTGAGAATGTGATAGAGGCAGATTCAATTGTGGTTTTAAAAAGCAAATTGACAGGAACATTGAGAGAATAGATTTTCAGGAATTTAGGGAAATGATAAGTAAGTGGAAACAGCTGAGTTGTTTTGCAGAGAGCCAGGAAGGACAGAATGACCACCTTCTGTGTAGTAATCATTCTATGACTCTGATTATAACTGTCAGGGTTGAAGAGGTTCATCTGAATTCCTTACGTGTACTCATGCTGTGAAAGATGCTCTCCATAAGGCTTGGGTTAAGCCATTGCATTGGAACAGAGTAAGGGAGCTTTACTTTGAAGCTCATTATACTTGCCTGGCCTGAGAACACTGCATTCGTGATCCTCTGTTACAAATTGATAAAAGCACTCTGCTTGTAATATTGACGTCCTTCACCCATATGAGCAGAAACTTTGACCTTATATACTGGAAAGTGACACAGATGCTATAACATTGCCTTTAAAAGTCCATTTGAAGCTCTGTTTAAAAAAAAGCTGATTCTTAAATATGTTTCAGAATATTATATACAATATATATACTAATATATTGGTGGTAAATCAGAAAACCTTGTGTAAACAGATACATGGTCTGAATATTAGCAGCAACATAATAATTGAACCATTGAAATTTGATAACATCATAAAACAAATGAACTGTTATTGATGAATAGTTATTGAATGTTATTTTTAGTATTTAAACAAAGTGAAATTTGGCTTTTTAAAATAAATGCTAATGATCATCGGGATTGTACAAAATAGTTAATGGTCCATTATGATGAAAAGAAGTGATACATCACGGAGTCAGGAGCTGAAAAGGAAAGCAACAAAAAAAAAACCAGGAAGGAAAACAAGATATTGTGAATAAAGTGCCTTCCACTGACTGGACTTCAGAGGCCATACAATTGAAGAAAATGTCAATTGTCTTTTTGCCTCATTATAATCTAAATTTATTTTAGACATAACTTGCCATTGTCATGTATTTACACTTCGCAATGTATTCATTTTTAGGACTAAGGCACTACATTTTGGAAAAAAAAGATGCAGATTAAATATACTACCACTACCTTTACTTAAAATAATTTATTAAATATATTTAAATTAATGTACCAACTAAATGCATCAGGAGCAAACACTTCTTAATTAATTTATTGTCACCAATTAAAATAATTGCAAATGACTCTGATGAGCGCAGAGAATTACTTTGGTAAGATGTAAGTTATATTTTTGAGTAGCTGTAATAGAGCAAATGCATTTCCTTTAAGGTAAAAATAATATTTTTTTTAAGCAATTGAAAGCTGAAACAAGATGCTATGAAACTGCTGCTCCACTTCTGAAGTCTTAGGAAATGACACAATAAAAATCGCTGGCCTTGTGATTGTGACAGGTTACTGTAAATAGATTAATCAATATTTACAACATAGTTATTTATATTTGTCACACCACAGTACACAGTTTTACTGCTTGGGGTGACACTAAATGAAGGTTAAGCAGGAAGGGGCAGATAATGTTGCAATAGATGGTAGTTGTTCAATTTGTCACATTCTCCATACTTACCAGCACCTTAATGATCAATCCCAGGCATGACAAAAGACAAAATGTCAACACGAATTTCTCATGTTACACAGTGGCATCAAGTAAATATTTGTGAAATTAACTAAATGAAACTATGAAAAAAGAAAATGAGAAAAATGTATTGTGTTTTAAAAATAAAGTGCTAGAATCTACAAAAATGAAGAAAGTAGAAAGTAATAAATAATTGAAAAACAGGCAGATTATCGTCATTTTCAAATCCTTCCAAGAACCTGACCTACTTAATCTTGACAATCACCTCAAACCTTCCATCCCTTTCAGCTCTCCAACTGTTGTGTTTCATAAGTTTCTTGAGTATGTCTCTCTCGGGGATATAGGAAATGGGATGGGAAAGTAGATTTGAGGTAGAGGCTTCCTCTGACTTTATTGTGGCAGACCTGGGTCAAGGAGTTGAATGGCTTATTTCTGCTCCTCGTTCAGAAGTGATCTTGCAAAATAGTTTTAAATTTCTTTTGCCATAAAAAGTATGGTTGCTGCTGCAAGCAGGACATATCGTTATCCTCTTTACCAATCCATGTCATTTCCCTGGGTGAAAATAGTAGAAAATTCACCCACTCCTTGGCCTGTCATGCTGTTCCTCTGGAACCACATGCAGGAGCAGCAGAGGAGAGTATGAGGTGAAGTCATTCAGCTTGTAATTTCCCCTGTCACTTGATTGAGAAGTACTGGGCATCCTTTAGGAATGGATATTGTCAGGTAAATTACCATCACTGCTATCATATTTGTATGATCCATCTGGTAAATTTGCTGCTGCAATCCTCTTTCCTCATAGGCATCGACTGGGCTTGTTTAGTCTAATGTGGTACAGGAAAACCATTTGGTAATTGAATGAGGAGAGGCATTTATTTTAAACATGATGCAGATTATTGCATGGTACCACCGAGGTAAATGATGGGGATAATATGATGGGGATAACCCTGATGTGGAGGCTCTTACTTCTTCAAGATCTTAAGCTGTTCTTCCACCAATTTTGTACAAAATCACCATAGAAGGTGGCCCTTAAGGCACTTCTCAGTATTAACCCTTCCAGACTCTTACACTGTTGCACAATGAATTAGATTCCAAATGATAAGTCCATGTAGAAGAAAATTAGTCCTTTGACATATCATTTTTGTTAGTGTAATACACATTTATGGGAATGAGTGCAATAATGGATTTATCTTTTTGTTAATGTTTTCAGATATTTTATGCAGTTATCCAAACAGAAATTATACAAATGGGCTGTACTAATGTGTGGTGTATAATTATAATTCAAGTGATGAACATGTGGAAGGACAGTTCCTGGTTGACCTGTACCATAACTGCTTCAAAAGAAAATTCTGATCTAATGAATGTAATTTTTCCTGTTGCACTGTTGAGTATCGCTTCCTCCTCCAGGGCTTTCTCTATTAAAATGAATTACCATTTTCCTGATAGATGATATGTTCACATGATTAATTGATTTCAAAGACAAAATGAGGAATTTAAAGGTCACATTAATGCAAAAGCAATTTCTAGGGGTGAAACTGGTCTCTAGAAGCAGTGCAAGACAAGTTCTTGGTGAACTCCAAGTTGATTTTTCATTACAATAATTTTTATTTTCCACTGATTTGTAGAACATTGCAAAGATTTTTAACTTCAAAGCAAGTAATTTAATGGTAAGACCAGGATATGAGTCTCCAAAAGGGGGTTGAACTGTGGAAAGACTAATTGTGGTGAAAAACCAACCTCAAATTGTCACAGATCCACTCTATGCTGCTGGTGTAGACAATTTCATCCCCTTTATGTTTGTTCTCAGGGCTGAATCTGACAGCTTTTTTGGTGAAATGAAAGCCATGTTGGGTTTGGTGGAATGATTCTCTCTGCAAGGCCGAGCAATTTTTATCACTTTATTTGACCAAACTCATTACATAAATTGGTGCATCAATCCACAAGGCAAGTATCATGCCCGATAATGACTCCATCCCTTATTATGCCTCATTCCCAGAACAATTCACCACTCACAGAAGATCCTGGAATTGACTGGTATTCCTGGCACTGCCAGCAGATTTAAAACGTTATTGCATTCCAGGTCAAGCACTATTAGTCTGGAGCTGCCCTGCATAGTTCCTGACATGAACATGGCAAATAGGGGGAGATCAGCTTTGCAAGCGTGGTCCTGGAACTTCTACTTAGTGAGACAATGCACAGACTTTCTCTTCCCCCCAGCATCAGCAGAGGAGGCCACAATACCAAACCTTGCCAACCTACCTTGAGCTTGTCATCCAACAGTCTCAGTTGCCTAGACATATACACAGCATTGCAGGAAGAAGATCAATGTCCTTTTGCACTCTGCCAGGGTATGGTTTTCCCTCCAGTACCTCACAGTCTCTCTGTCTCTGCCACTAGACCCTTCTCTCACCAAGGCTCATGTTCCACAACCTGCACTAATGTGTGCAACATCTTCCCGACCCTGCCGTCACCCATTTCAATCTGTGACACCACTAACCCTTGTATCTCCTCTGTGTGTTCACTCAGGAAACTCACTCAGGAAACATCCCCACCTGCACTGTTACTAATAGCTGTGCCATCCACTTTTGTCTTCTGTAATACCTCCCTCTCTCTCATTCCAGGACCACTGTAGCCCACAATAGGGCAGAAAGAATCAAGACTGGTGATGTGCTGGTGTCATCTTGATGTGCACCCTTCATCAGCAGAGGATCCTAACTTTGATCACACAGGGCTGGTCTTGAACTGGCATTGGACGTTGCCCTTGGCTTACTGTGTCAGAATTCTCTGTTCACCTGAGGCCTGCTGGCAATTGTGACAAACTGCTGGCTTTGTGTCTGTGCTTGATGGCATGGTTAGATAGCATTAATAACCTGGCAGTTCTGGCTTAGGAGAAAGTGAGGACTGCAGATGCTGGAGATCAGAGTGGTGCTGAAAAAGCACAGCCAGTCAGGCAGCGTCTGAGCAGCAGGAGCGTTGACATTTCGAGCATCAGTTCCTTATCAGGAATGTCACACTTTTTAAGTTCTGGCTGAGAGGGCAGTGTGCAAAAAGATAAGGCAGTGCAATGCATGGCAGGGATGCTGTGAGCATCCAGATAGGCTCAGAGTGAGTGAATACTATGAGAGCAAGTGAAGAACCTGAAATGCAACTTGGTCCAGTTCATGAACTGGGTGTGGATCCCTGAATACAAAGCGCCCATGCTAAAACACTACAATGAGAGTTGCCAATGCAGACCAAAGTACAATATTGAAGTTCAGAAACATTCTATAAGTGGATCATAGAGTGATAGAGATGTACAGTATGGAAACAGATCCTTCAGTCCAACTCGTCCATGCCGACCAGATATCCCACCCCAATCTAGTCCCACCTGGCAGAACCCGCTCCATATCCCTCCAAACCCTTCCTATTCATATACCCATCCAGATGCCTTTTAAATGTTGAAAACATGTGCCGTGAGGGTTCATAAAGAATGGCACATGTTGATGGCCAACATCCATGGATGTCACATGCGTGTGGTGTATGCCTGAGATATTGGTAATTGATGTCCAGTTTGAACCTACCAGGAACCTGCTAAGAACGCTCTCTGATTTCTATATCCGATGGCTAGTTTGTATGGCAAGATTGGTGAGA
Source organism: Chiloscyllium punctatum (assembly GCF_047496795.1). Classification (NCBI taxonomy): domain Eukaryota; kingdom Metazoa; phylum Chordata; class Chondrichthyes; order Orectolobiformes; family Hemiscylliidae; genus Chiloscyllium; species Chiloscyllium punctatum. The sequence goes on along the minus strand of NC_092761.1, from coordinate 68,520,544 downwards.
TCACAACCAGTGGAGAGTTGAGAAGTTAACAAGGTATTTAATAAGCAATAATCTGGGTCAAAGGGATCTTTCCAGTTGGGTACTGCTCAAAACTGATTTTTGGTGCTGCCAATTTTCACCTAAAGGTTAACATGGGAATAACCTTTGTTTTATTTTAAGCGCTATTTTGAATAGCAATAAATTTACTGCATGTGTTAAAAGAGATTATTGATGAGGAGGGAAGAAAATTAGGCAGAAACATTTTTTCTTCCTCTGAGGAGCAATCTGAGCACAGTCTGCAAGACTAGTTTTCTGCATGTAATGAAAACCAATGCATCAATCTCGCAAGTTGTCCCTGCACAGTGAGTAAAAAAGCCATTGCACAAATTTACTTTTAGGTACCAGAGTGAAAAGGGCTGGATAATTCTACTCAGCAGCATTTTAACGCGAACACTGAGGTTACCCCTGAAACAAGTTTGAATACAAAACTATGTTGGAGATTTATCCTTGTACAGCAAATCAAATATCCAGCTTGTCTGATGCAAGCATTTGAACAAGCAACATTTGGAGTAAATGTTATTTAAATTTATTTTTAAAATGCCTGTAACCACTGTGAAATTATTATTAACAATTTGTTTTCTTTTCTGTACGATAGTATCTTTGCAATATCCATTCTGAGTGTTGCTTTTGAGAATTCTAATTGCACTCTCTGTGTAGCACTGCACAAATGTATTACCTCTGTGTGTGTCTGTGACTAAATCATTGCTTTAAGTTGATGCTGGAGATTGAAAATTAATATGCATGTGTGAGATGAGCAAAATTGGTCATGCTAGCAATAACATCCAAGATGATCATTCTGTGAAGGTTGGGTTAGCAGTTTGAGTCCAGTTTCCCTGCTGTGTCTAATTCGTTCATAAGCCAAGGTAGTGTGTAGAATTTTTAGCCACTAACCTTTTCCTTTGATACTTGCAGTTTTTGAGACCTGATTTTGTTATTTTCTGCTTGAATTTGTGACCTTTCAACACTCCTGTCCTTGCAGGCAGTAACTCAGGTGATGCTTCTGGTACAGAACTCCTTTGGTAGTTGCCCTAGTTGTCATTTGGACAGTAAGAGTCGACAATGTATTTGACTGTGATTAGCAGCACAGCTGAACCTGAACCTGTTTACACCTGATGTCTGCACACATTCCCTGCCAAGAATCAGTGGAGAGCAATCAGGGATCCTGGCCAATATTGTCTTTTTCTGAGTCTGGTGTTGTTTCAGTCCATTGAGGGATGGGTGGAAGAACAGGGAGAAACTGGGACATTTCCTGGCACCAGAAGTGAGAGAAGCAAAATTCTGCAGCATGATGTTTTGTTCCAGAAGTATGCTGGAATTATGCACAACACCACATTGGTCCAAGTGCCAGATATATATCATGGTAAATGTGAAAATGAGGCTTCTGCATTTTTGCTGAAATCTGTACATGTTTGAAATGTCATTTCCCTAAAAGGGCCACCAAATCATACTTACTGATCAACGTGTTATTACACACTTCAAGGGCAGGTGGAACGTGAATGCAGGTCTCCTGGCTCAGAGTTAGGGGTACCACAAAAGCCCTACAAATTACAGTTAGAACAATTTTCCGAAGTATTTTTACTTAGTATGTGATTGGTCATTAAAGGTTTCTTGATTATTCCACTCGCCACCAGGACAGAACCCCACTGGTCCTCACCTACCACCCCACCAACGTCCATATACATCGTATCATCCGTCGTCATTTCCAACACCTCCAAACGGGCCCTACCACCAGGGATACATTTCCCTCCCCTCCCCTATCAGCGTTCCAAAAAGACCACTCCCTCTGTGACTCCCTCGTCAGGTCCACACCCCCCCGCCAACCCAACCTCCACTCCCGGCACCTTCCCCTGCAACCGCAAGAAATGCAAAACTTGCACCCACACACCTCCCCCCTTACTTCCCTCCAAGGCCCCAAGGGATCCTTCCATATCCGCCACAAATTCACCTGCACCTCCACACACATCATTTACTTCATCCGCTGCACCCGATGTGGCCTCCTCTATATTGGGGAGACAGGCCGCCTACTTGCGGAACGTTTCAGAGAACACCTCTGGGACACCCGGACTAACCAACCAACCACCCCCTAGCTCAACACTTCAACTCCCCCTCCCACTCCACCAAGGACATGCAGGTTCTTGGATTCCTCCATCGCCAGACCATAGCAACACGACGGCTGGAGGAAGAGCGCCTCATCTTCTACCTAGGAACCCTCCAACCACAAGGGATGAACTCAGATTTCTCCAGTTTCCTCATTTCCCCTCCCCCACCTTGTCTCAGTCCCAACCCTCGAACTCAGCACCACCTTTCTAACCTGCAGTCTTCTTCCTGACCTCTCCCCCCCCACCCCTCTCCGGCCTATCACCCTCACCTTAACCTCCTTCCACCTATTGCATTCCCAACGCCCCTCCCCAAGTCCCTCCTCCCTACTTTTTATCTTAGCCTGCTTGGCACACCTTCCTCATTCCTGAAGAAGGACTCATGCCCGTAACGTCGATTCTCCTGCTTATTGGATGCTGCCTGACCTGCTACGCTTTTCCAGCAACACATTTTCAGCTCTGATCTCCAGCATCTGCAGTCCTCACTTTCTCCTTGATTATTTCTGAGCCAAGGTTTGGACAAATGTTGTTCCATTAGATAGTTTTCAGAGTGAGTTTATGGAGGATAAGAAGTGTTTCACAGTGGATTTTCTTGTTCTGATTGGAATTCTGTGGAGCTTATCCTTAAGGCTCTGAAGCTTGGAGGTATAGCAGAAAGACAGGCAGCAAGAGCTGACGCAGGAAGGTGATGGAGACAAGGGTGAAGGAGGCCTCTGCCCAGCTACTAAAGCCCTGTTTCTGAGTTCATTGTCATCCCATTGGAGTTGCATAAGTAAAAGGAAAGAGCTAGGAATTTTCCAACAATGCTGGGATCCCTAATATCGTGGATGATACATATTCTCAACTGGAACCTGTTTGAAACCACAGATAAAACATAGCTATCCAGGCAGTAGCTGTGATATTTTCATATGATTATCCTTGCAGGTTCCCTTCCCATTCCTTGCTTCAGAGTCAAATGTCCAAATGTCAGTTAGCCTTTATGACGCAGGTTCCTTTCATTAGAAACCCTTTTCATGGACAGATCCAACTCTCATCCCATCCACATTCCTGGAAATGGGATGCTTCAATCTCAGTGAATGAGTCTCAATTAAAAACCTGTTCCTCAAACATTTGCGTCCCTGACCCACAAACTGTCCCATTGTTGAGGCAGAGCACAAGTGTTGAAAAGTCTACCTGATGGTTCCATTGTGTGTGTGTCAAGATTAATTGATGTTGACTGTACATTCCACAATTCACAATTCAATTTCACAACTAAGAGGGGAGTTGTCTTTGAGCTTCCTGAGACAAAAGATATGGACCGGAAAAATAATAAAGTGAATAAAAAAGCAAACAATAGAGAAGAGAATACACAGGAATACTGTGACTTGACAGAGGTGGAAGGCAGCAAATTCCAGCAGAGAGACTTTCCTGAACAGTCCCTCTCCAGCCTAGAGTACCATAATTTTCTTTTTCCATTTGATAATAATTCCTAGAATACCTTAACTCAGAACAGCAAAGCATTAAAATATATTTCTACTCAGTCATTCTCAACCTATCAAAGTGATCACTACCTAGCTACACAATGAGTTGACCCTTGGATGTCTGGTCTCTAGAGTTTCTGAGTAAGGACATAGGGCATGCCAAAGCCAATATCAATTCCAAAGTAAACTAAACTAGTTCAGTATGAATTTGGTCTTAGTTCCCTCTCAAAAGCGAAAGAAAAACTGCTCTCAGCGAGGGTCAGATTCAGAAAATGTTTAACTGCTGAGGATAGCATTACATCTCACAAACTCAAACAGATGTGTGATATCTCTACTTATTCTGACACCCTGATGGATAATTGATTTATGTGCTGTCTTGTTAAAGAGCATTTAAAGGGCAGCCCATCAGTTTGAGCAGACTACCATCAATCAAATTTGAACACATCGTGATAACCAATCTGGGCAACCTTCTTTCAAATGTACTCGGTTAACAAATTAGGTGAGGGCTTTGGTTAGTTGCCTCAAGCTGTAAAATAACAAGAAAAGAAAGAGAAACAGAGAAAGTTCAAATAAATTATAAGGGTTAACAAAGGTAAGGTTCCCATTTCCAAACGAGAATATCAGAGATCACAAATATCTCCATTGTTTCCAGAAGTGCAACACTGACTGGCTAGTTGGAAATACACGCTCTATTGAATGTTGATTCCACTTTCACAATGGGGTTTTCTACTGCCTCGCATTGCCTCATCCAATGAATTAAATAATTATTGGCACCCAAATGAACAATCCCAATGTGGCACATGTGGTTTTGATTCAAATGCCAATTGAACATCACTGTTATATTACCCCAAATTATGCAATAACTGGAATTTTCCTCTCCCTGGACACAGAGTAAGTGGTAGTGAAAAGTGAAATAGATACATTTTCTCCAGAGAGAAAATTACATCTCAGCAATTAAATGCTGGGCAGGAAAATTCAACACGGCAACAATTTAAGTCTTTAATTAAATAATTTATAGCAAGCTAAGGACCTCAGCTCACCATCTCCTCAAGCCTCTAGCTCCCTAATGGGGAAGAAATGTGGCTAGTTTCCAAATTTGGAAACCTGCAATGGGGTTAGGGTTAGATTTATGGTGAGGCTTACGGTTAAGATTAGGGTTAGGGTTAGGGTTAAATTTAGTGACCTGCCTAGTTGGGGCGTGGTCCTCATTCTGTTGAGAGCCAGAGGCATGGGTGGCAGGCAAGGCGATGGTGTCTGAAAGCCACAGTCTTCCAATGCCTCCCATCCTCCTGGTCCTCTTGTGAACCTCACCATACAAGAAGAAAAGCAGCTTAACCCTCTCAGCACTGGATCCTCTGATTAGCCAGTAGCTTCTGATGACCTGGTTGAGACGGCAAAGATACTAATCCTTACTCACCCCACAACTCTCAATGAGCTGTTAGGTGGGCAATCTGGTGATTTACCTCATTGATTAAATGTCACCTAAAACACTTGTCCCCAACCTTATGAGAAAGGAAAAATCACATCGAATGGGTCAAAAATTAATGCAACCATGAAAATTTGTCCTTGTCCATTTAAATTATTGGAAACTGCATGGTGCTACAAACATCAAAACAGCATTCCCAATCCACTAGAAATATGGAAATCATATGAAAGGGTTCGTAAGTGGGCATCTCATTAACCAGGGAGCAGGAGAATCAACGTTTCGGGCATGAGCCCTTCTTCAGGAATGAGGAAAGTGTGCTAAGTAGGCTAAGATAAAAGGTAGAGAAGAGGGACTTGGGGGAGGGGCGTTGGAAATGCGATAGGTGGAAGGAGGTTAAGGAGAGGGTGATAGGGCAGAGTGGGGGTGGGGGGCGGAGAGGTCAGGAAGAAGATTGCAGGTTAGGAAGGTGGTGCTGAGTTCAAGGGTTGGGACTGAGACAAGGTGGGGGGGGAGGGGAAATGAGGAAACGAGAAATCTGAGTTCATCCCTTGTGGTTGGAGGGTTCCTAGGCGGAAGATGAGGCGTTCTTCTTCCAGCCATCGTGTTGCTATGGTCTGACGATGGAGGAGTCCAAGGGCCTGCATGTCCTTGGTGGAGTGGGAGGGGGAGTTGAAGAGTTGAGCCACTGGATGGTTAGGTTCGTTGGTCCGGGTGTCCCAGAGGTGTTCTCTGAAACATTCCGCAAGTAGGTGGCCTGTCTCCCTAATATAGAGGAGGCCACATTGGGTGCAGTGGATGCAATAAATGATGTGTGTGGAGGTGTAGGTGAATTCAACTCAACCACCCCGTGGCTCAACACTTAAACTCCCCCTCCCACTCCACCAAGGACATGCAGGTCCTTGGACTCTTCCATCGCCAGACTATAGCAACACAACGGCTGGAGGAAGAGCGCCTCATCTTCCGCCTAGGAACCCTCCAACCACAAGGGATGAACTCAGATTTCTCCAGTTTCCTCATTTCCCCTCCCCCCATCTTGTCTCAGTCCCAACCCTCGAACTCAGAACCACCTTCCTAACCTGCAATCTTCTTCCTGACCTCTCCGCCCCCACCCCCTCTCCGGCCTATCACCCTCACCTTAACCTCTTTCCACCTATCGCATTTCCAATGCCCCTCCCCCAAGTCCCTCCTCCCTACCTTTTACTTTAGCCTGCTTGGCACACTTTCCTCATTCCTGAAGAAGGGCCCATGCCCGAAACGTCGATTCTCCTGCTCCTTGGATGCTGCCTGGCCTGCTGCGCTTTTCCAGCAACACATTTTCAGCTCTGATCTCCAACATCTGCAGTCCTCACTTTCTCCTATCTCATTAACCAACCAACTGAAGAATTGTTAATAGACAGTACAGCGCCTGAATTAGGAAATCAAAATTAGATTGATGCATTCAAACTGGACAAATCCAATATAGAAAATGAAACAAGAAAAAGGAAAAAAGGATCAAATTAAGAGCCAGATATTGTAGATAGAAACAATTATTTTTAAATGTCTTGGATTTCCAATATGAATAGATTGGTCACTATTGAAAGTTTCTTTTAGCTCTAGATAGGTTGTTTAGCAGTATTTAAGGATTATCACATAATTAACAAGGTCACTTACGTAGACAGCTTATCTTTCCATGGCAATTGTAGTCTGGATCTATAATGACAGAATAGGTTATAGGTCACCTCTTTCTATACGAATAGGGAGCATGGGCAAGATGCCATTTTTATATGCTTTACAATGGATTGACTCATCTTGGATAGTCATTTCCAGATTTTCATGCTGAGCTATGCATGAGGGCTTTGCTTACAGGAAGGTGTCTGATTTAAAGAGAAATAACTGAGTACTGTCAGTCCTGTGTTTCACCATTATTATGACAGTAGTGTATGTCCCATTAACCATAGCTCAGGTTCTCAGCAAAATCTACAGCAAAAAAGTAAGGAAATTCTTTGGATGAGAAGTTAAGGGATATTTAAAACTTGTTACAGAAAGATCAAATATCTGTCAGGTTATCATGTTTATTTATATCATGTTTAATCCCCCTGCTTTATGACATTTCAGAATGACTTTAGCTCTTTTAACAGTACATTTGATTGAATACTTTTGAAATACAGCATTTTTCTGGCAGAAGAAAGATGCAAATGATCTCAGTGAAAATAAAACCATCTCTGTAGTACTTCAGAGCCCAAAATAAATGGTTCTGCACATGTGCCAGCGTTTCTGTTATCAAAATAACCCTTGTAGCAAGCTAGAAATTCTGCTTCATCATTGTGGCAGCTATTACCTTGCACAAAAATGCTATTATATTACTTTGCATTAATTATCCCTCCCTCAAACCAGTTCTGATCCATGCAATGCGAATCAAAGCATAGTGATGTGAAGATTTTCAGGTCTTATTAATTTCAATGCATAGACGAGGAATTGAATGTTAGACTTCAATCCAACTCTTAGTTGGTAATCGATCTGCAACTCTCTGGCCCACTTAAATATGTTTCAGTTCCTAACCTGCTCTGTCAGGCAGAAAGACAACAGATGCTTGCAATGATTCTGGGAGGGATGGCAGCTTTTTACGTTGTACAAGGGCCACAAATCTTCCTTTGTATTGTGAAAGCCTAGCTATTTGCACATGCTAAATTGCCAGGAAAATGAAGCAACAGCCAAAACAGATTTGACGGCAAGCTGAGGTAAAGCTGGAAATATGTAATATCAGTTTGGTGACAATCTGGGTTCAGTGGAATAGAGAATGGATAAAAACAAGGGCTGCAGATGCTGGAAACCAGATTCTAGATTAGAGTGGTGCTGGGAAAGCACAGCAGTTCAGGCAGTATCCGAGGAGCAGGAAAATCGACGTTTCGGGCAAAAGCCCTTCATCAGGAATAGAGGCAGAGTGCCTGCAAGGTGTAGAGATAAATGAGAGGAGGGTGGGGGTGGAGAGAAAGTAGCATAGAATACAATAGGTGAGTGGGGGTGGGGATGGAGGTGATAGGTCAGAGAAGAGGGTGGAATGGATAGGTGGAAAGAAAGATAGGCAGGTAGGACAGGTCATGGGGACAGTGCTGAGCTGGAAGTTTGGAGCTGGGGTGAGGTGGGGGAAGGGGAAATGAGGAAACTGGTGAAGTCCACATTGATGCCCTGGGGTTGAAGTATTCCGAGGCAGAAGATGAGGCGTTCTTCCTCCAGGCTTTCCTCACCAGGTGGTGAGGAAACGGCGGTGAAGGAGGCCCAGGACCTGCATGCCCTCGGCAGAGTGAGAGGGGGAGTTGAAATGTTGGGCCACAGGGCGGTGTGGTTGATTGGTGCAGGTATCCCAGAGATGTTCCCTAAAGCTCTCTGCTAGGAGGCGTCCAGTCTCCCCAATGCAGAGGAGACCGCATCGGGAGCAATGGATATAATAAATGATATTGGTGGATGTGCAGGTAAAACTTTGATGGAAGTGGAAGGCTCCTTTGGGGCCTTGGATGGAGGTGAGGGAGGAGGTGTGGGCGCAGGTTTTGCAATTCCTGCAGTGGCAGGGGAAGATGCCAGGATGGGAGGGTGGGTTGTTGCGGGGTGTGGACCTGACCAGGTAGTCACGGAGGGAATGGTCTTTGCGTAAGGCGGAAAGGGGTGGGAAGGGAAATATATCCGTGGTGGTGTGGTCCGTTTGGAGGTGGCAGAAATGTCGTCAGATGATTTGGTTTATGCGAAGGTTGGTAGGATGGAAGGTGATCACCAGGGGGATTCTGTCCTTGTTACGGTTGGTGGGATGGAGTCTGAGGGCGGAGGTGCGGGATGTGGACGAGATGCGTTGGAGGGCATCTTTGATCACGTGGGAATGGAAATTGCGGTCTCTAAAAAGGAGTAGAGAATGGCCATTCTTTCGGAGGGACCCCCATCTCTGACCTCAATTTGCTGTTTTCTCATATTGTAATGCACAGCACACATATCCAATGCCTATTTGAAAGCAAGTTTCTTTTTATAATCATTTACACCAGTTTAAGACATGCTTTTGAAGTGAAATCTTTTCAGTTTCATTACAATCAGGAGATAACAATTCAATGCCAATCTCTGGTGACATGTACCGTCCAATAATCTCACCATAGCAATCAGTGCTATAGTCAGTGATTGACAAATAGCCACTTTGAAACTTCTTTTTTCTCTCAGCACAGATGAGGTAACACAAGCAAATTGATTTAAAGATTGAAGCAATTCCTTTGTTTTAGGACTCCTCGCAGCTGAAGAGAGCCTAACCAGTGGCAGGATGAGAACCTTCTGGGTAGAATGTATTTTTTCCCCAATAGCGTGCAATTAATTATAGTACAATGACTTAATCAAATATATGTCTGAGTCCAATCTTTTGAAAATATTACAGAAATATTTCAGTGAATTGATGCTGGCCTGGAGTACTGTATTTAAGTACAACTGCAGTTACATTCTGTAATTCCCCTTTCAAAAATAAACAAGTCAGTAAATCATCATTGTACGAATAAAACTAATCATCAGAGAGAATCCATTAAAGAATAGTAATAGTAAGAAATGTTTCAGTGTTGATGTTGCTTTAGCATTTTTCAATCTGCTGCAGCTTCTGTTTCCCATGATATCAGTTAAACGCAACTGCAGAGCTCATAGCTCCATAGTCACTTGAAAACAAAACAAGTTGTGTGATTTTAAATGAGTGTTTGTTACTGCAGAATGAATGGTACCTCAGGGAGGTCTTGCAAGTCCTGGTTGACCATTACATGCTGACAATCAGCCAAAAGGAAGCTGCAAAGGGAAATCAGGTGAGGATCAAGGACATCCTTTTGCCCACGTTTTATCAATGTTTCAGACAGACATTTAAATGGACTTGCAATCCAACCCTCCCACCCAAACAGATGGCTGTTTAAATATATAACTCACTATCCACTCTCATCATTGAGTAATTGTCATTGCTGTGGAGAAACGGTTGGAGCATGCAAATCACATTTTTGTCCTACCTTGTCCGATTTTTGAGAGGTAAAGAGCAATGATGAATGATTGGTAAAGTTATCAGGAAAGATCCAAAACATGAAACTTTTCATTTGTTAAAGCAGTTTTGTGAGGCCAAGAATCCATCCTTATTGCTGCAAAATCCACCCATCATACTGCCAGCTTTTCATTGATTCCCTTGAGGATTAACCTGCCTTCAACACCCCGCCTAGTCTGGTAGATATGTACTCATTTACCAGTTTTTAAAGATGAGCTTCAGTGAATTACCCAATTATCTCATTGCAAATATTTAAATTAAGTCCAAATTAAAATACTGCAAGCATAACTTTACCACAAGTCCTTTTCTGAATATTTATTGCAGACCTTTGCTCTGAAAGACCATCTGTATCCCATCCACTGCACTTTCCTACTTCCTCTTTCTGTGATTCTTTGGAAAGGATTCAGTTGTAGAAGTGAGTCTTTTCCTCAAAGCCTTTCTTTCCAGATTCCCTCCAGTATGGAAACAGGCTCTTCGGCCCAACAAGTCCACATCGACCCTCCGGAGAGTAACCCACCTAGACCCATTCCCCTACCCTATATTTACACCTGACTATAGGCAATTTAGCACAGCCAATTCACCTAACCTGCACATCTTTGTGATGTGTGGGAGGAAACCCATGCAGACACAGGGAGAACATGCAAACTCCACACAGACCATCACCCAAGATGGGAATCGAACCCAGGTCCCTAATACTGTGCAGCAGCAGTGATAACCAGTGGGCCACCATGCCACCCAGATAACAGCTATATCTTTCTAAAGCTTTGGCTGTTTTACTTCCTGAAGTTGTACTTATATTTTTCATGAGAATCTTGGCCCAATTTGACGAAAGCGTCTCTTTTACATTGGTGAGACCCAACACAGATTGGATGACCACTTTGTGGAACATCTCCACTCTGTCCATTAGAATGACCCTGGCCAGTTGTTTACCATTTCAATAAACCACCTTGCTCCCATGCTAACCTTTCTGTCCTGGGTCTCCCACAGTGTTCTGACGCAGCCGAACACAATCTGGAGGTATCACATTTTCAACTTTGGCACTTCAAAGTCTTCGGGACTCAACATTTAATTCAATGACCTCAGAGCATGGATATTGACCTTCATTCTTATAACCATCTCCAACCCACCACCACTTAGCCTTTTTTGTGCCATGTTGGCTTTGCTCTCAGCTAAGCTCAGCAATTTTCTTTTTATTCAAATCTACCATTCACATCTATCTTGTATCCTAATCACTTCTCCAACACTCCCTTTTTTTCTTTTGCTTTGGTTACCCTCACCATCTGTTACACCCCCTTCTGTGAAAAGCATAAAACTATCACTTTCCAGCATTTTGCAGTTCTGAACAAGAGTCTTTGGCCTCAGCATGTTAACTGTATTTGTCTATCTACTGATGCTGCTAGACCTGCTGAGTTTCTCCAACACTCTCTGTTTTTACTGCAATTGAAGTGTTGGAAGAATCCCCTTATGAATTGATCAATACTCAGCTCTTAGCTTGAGCGAGATTGGGCCAAGGTTCTAATGGAAAGGATAAGTAGGACTGCAGTAGAAGTAGAACAATTAAAGATTTGGCAAGACGTGGCAATTAACTGAGGAGAGGAAAGAAAGGTTTTGAGGAAAAAGATACATGGACTCTTTTCTGCAACAGAATTATTTCAAAGGAATCACAGGAAGAGTAAGTGGGAAAGCATAGTGGGTGTGATGGTCTTTCAGAGCAAGGGACTGCAAAAAACATTCAGAAAGGGATCTTTTATGTAGGTTTGGTTTCCAGTCACGTAACAAAATGGAACAAAAATGGTTTCATTTCACTTTTACTGATACCAGTATTTTACTTTAGAATTCTTTATCTATTTAAATTTCAAACCAGCATGATGAAATTTAGATCCAGGTTCTTTAGCTTACTAGTGCGCAACATAAGCACAATGCTACTCCACACCAAATTAGGACAACCACTAACAATTCAAATAAAAAAATTAGGATGTGTTTTGTTCTACAGAGTGGTGAGAAGGTGTAATTCAGTGCTATGAGATTTATGTTGACAATAGTGATGCAATTAAGGGGAGGCCTGATGATTGAAATAGAAATAAATGAAACCAGTGAGAGAGATAAAGTTAGAGAAAGAGAAGGCTTATGTTGCTTATAAGGGCTGACAGCATCTAGTTGGGCTAAACAGTCGGTTTGTATGTATGGACGTGATGTAATTCTAGACAAGGTAGGAAATCAAATTCAGTATGTTCTGATATTTACAAGCATAGTGCCTGGAGCATTGCTGGTGTGCCATACCAAGTCTGAACCAAGGCTACTTCAAAATATCAAAGGTCACGGTGATTTATTTTATAATTGAGATTTATACACCTTTTCCTGAATTATTTCAAGTTATGGTTTCCCAGGAAAAAAACAACTCTATTGAGGTGACTTTGCAGATCAATCTGATAAACATTAGACTCCTTGAATAGACATTGGTAAAAGGTCTTCTGCTTTTCCAGCTCTTGGCTTTGTTAATTATTCTTGGCTCCAAGATAAACAGTAGTGTTATCTTTCTTCTCCTTCATTGTTTGATCTTTATTATAAACCCTAGAGGGGGAGGACAAATTAAGATCACGCCACTTCCAAAATGTCAGAAAGGAATTGGCATTCACCTAGTGATTACGAGAAACACTTGACCTGTGTGATTTAGTTTGATTTGTAGAAGACTCAGAATCAATAAAGAACAATAAAGGTGATAGCATTAATGCCATGTAGCTAAAGCAAAATATCAGATAGGAGCACTAGCATTTGTAAGACTCAGTATTATTGTGGCAATAGAAAAATGACATGTGCCATTATTTAATAAGAACTGGTGTCATTTATTTCAGCACAAGGACTTGCGGTTAAGGCTATTAAAAGCTGGAAAGTTTTCTTAATTCATTGTAGATTACCAATTTATTCAAAGGCACATAAAAGTAGTCCATTTATTTAAATGAAATCTGTTTGGATGCCATGGCATTTTGTTAAATATTTTTCTCATGTTACTTTTGACCTCCTTCACAAAACGTCTGTGGGTCTGATGCTAAACTATAGTTTGACGCATGTGCCACAACCACCTTTTTGTAAATTGTCCAGTTAGAAATCCTTTATATCATAATTTTAGTGATCTGGTAATCCATGGACACTGACACCTTGAACAAAAGACTTTAGTGGATAGCGCCAAGGAGTGTAGTCTGTAGTTCATCTTCTTTATCCAAAATCATTTACCTTTCATTTCCCTTATGAAAATCCTTTAGTTCAACAAAACCTTGGAATTGGACATAACAGCTTCTGGCCTGTACTGTGCAAGTCCACAATAAGTGGTATATTGATGCAACTAACCATCAAGGGTAACAAGCTGCCTTTCATTTGAGGCCCTCTGTTGTGTTGCATCTTATAAACTGTCCCACCCCCCTTTGATCCACAGAAGTAACGTCCAACCCATGCTTAACATGAAGCAAGTTCAGTTTCAGCTTCACTTGAACGTAGCTGATGAGCTGTTTGTGCTCCAAGCAGATGCTCCCAAGCAAGCTGGTCACAGGAGTATGGGAAATTAAGTCGCCTCCTACACAGGTCAAAAAATAGAGTTAATGTTTCGGTTCCAATTACCCTTTTTCAGCATGGTTCTAACTTTGTTTCCGATTTTCAACATCCATGGTCCTTTGATTTTATGTTTAACCTATAGGTCAAGCAATGGTAGCTGGTATAGTGACAAAAACAGAAATTACAGAGAAAAATTCAGTAGGCCTGGCAGCCTCTCTGAAGACAAAGCAGAGTTACTGTTTCAAATTCAGTGACCCTTCATTGAAAGGAGGTGTAGTGGGTGGGTGCAGTCAATTCTAAAGGAGGACAGCACCAGCCAGCAGGGGGTTGTAGTAATTCTGATGAAGCCTGAAGGAGCATACTGGATTTTTTGTGGTGTTTATTTTGTATCCTTCACAATATTTGATTTACTAAAGAGATGCCATCAGTATCTAAGAATGTGACATGTTTATTTACAATGATTTAAAACATCCATTTGACCATAAAGTTGCACCCATGCTGATCTCAGCTCAACTCCTTGAACTTTCTTTGTTCACTCAAGATCTGAGTCAGTGCCCAGGCTTAACCAATCAAGCACAGTGAGCATAGATCAGTTACCAAATCAAAACAATCAATTAAACCATTAAATAATATAGAGCATTCCCGTGGAGACTACAAAAATATAGTTAAAAGTTTACGAATCACTGCCAACCTACTTATTATTTGGTACCAATGGATGAGTCCTGCATGCTGCTTGCTCTACCCATTTGAACTTCAAAATTGCAACTGGATTCTTTGGTAATTTTCAACTGCAAAGTATATTTTTCCAGTGAGAAGCAGATGGCTGAAAATCTAAAAATTGACAAAACCACATGAAGGACATGATTTTATGAGGGAGCAAACACATTAAGTGACAACTAATACACTGCTCCACCACCAAGAAAACCTATTGCACTGTGGACCAACCAGCTTATTGAGAGCTCATAGAGAAGTATGGGTTGAGTTTTTCAGCCAGTTACAGGATTCAACACTGGCATTCCGGGTTGCCAGAAATTGCTGGCCAAGAGACGATGGCAGCTTTTGGGCCCTAAGGACTTCTAATGCAGGCCTACTCCTTGGTGAATCCATCAGTGGGAAGACAGTATAGTATTTATACATTTTTTGCATGGCAGGACTCACTGTAGGAGGATGTTTTGGGCACTGTAATCAAGTACAGGGGAAGATTTCCAGATCACCCCTCATACGCACATCCCCTCCCAACCTCATCCATGCCTCTGATTGCACCCGTAATGGTAAAATTGGAGCCCCCAACCCTTCAACCTGGCAGGTCATCCAGGTTTCCCAATGGGGAAGCCAGACACCTTTCTTGTCAACTGGGAAGGCAGATAGTTGAGGAGATGGTAACTTGTGTTCTTTGGTGGCCCTTAATTGAACACTATAGGGCCAAGAAGGTGAGTCAAGGAGTTCACCCAAGGACCTTCCCAAACAGAACTTAATTATTGAGTAGGTGGCTATCTCATCAAGGAAAGTTCACCATATTATTACCCCTAAAATCCCTCCTGGAGAAAAAGAACCTAAGTAAAACATCCATGTATTAATAGACTCAAAAACAATTCACATTTTTATTTCTAGTATTTTATGAATATGTTACAATATGATTCATTATGCAATTGTCAGGAAAAATTGCATGATCATTAAAAAAAATTAATACTTTGACTATGTATTCAGATCACACTTTTAGAAATGTTAATAATGCCTGTCAGAGTTTATGACAAAAGGCAATAATTAGCTGATGTAATATTTTATTTTAATGGCACATGGTTTTGGAGATTTTTTTTCTCATGCTGTGTGTATCATCTACATAATTTAAAACTTTTGGCATTTTTCAGTGTCACAAAGTATTTCTACTTAGTTCAAAATGTTTTGACCAATCAAATGGAGAGGCAAAGTCAAACCCAAAATTAAGAAGTCGTTATATGTTAACAAAGGTTTACTTATGTATCCTGTCCCTGTGTCTAATAACACTGGAGTCAATGAGAATCAAGGGATAAACTCTCCACTAGTTGTAATCATATCTGGCACAAAGGAAGATGTTTGTGGTGGTTGGAGGTCAGTCATCTCTGCTCCAAGATATTTTTACAGGTGTTCCTCAAGTTAGTAACCTAGGCCCAACTGTCTTCAGCTACCTCATCAACAACCTTCCCTCTACCATACAGTCAGAAGTGGGATGATTGCTGATGATTTCATAATGTTCAGCACCATCCATGACTCATCAGAAGCTATCAATAACCAAATACAGCAAGACCTGACAAATACAAGCAAGAAGAAGCAAGCAACATTTGTGCCACACTACCAGGCAATGACTACCTCCAATAAGAGAGAATCTAACCAGCATTCTTGAGATTCAATGTCATTGCCATTGCAGAAAACTCTACTTACTACATCCTGGGGTTTACTATTAACCAGAAACTGAACAGGACCAGCCTTGTACATACTGTGGCTCCAAGCAGGTCAGGGACTAGGAATCCTGCAGCAGGTAACACACCTCCTGAAGACCCAAAGTCTTTCTTCTATCTAAAAGACACTATTCAGGAATGCGATGGAACACTCTACACTTGCCTGGATGATTGCAGCTCCAACAAGATTCAAGAAGCTTGACACCATCCAGGACAAAGCAGCCTGCTTAATTATAACCACATCCACTAACATTCAATCCCTCCATCACCAATCCTCAGTAAAGGCAGTCTGTACCATCTTCAAGATGCACTGCAGAAATTTACCAAAGTGCCCAAGAAGCACCTTCCAAACCCACGACCAGTACCATCTAGAAGGACAAGATTAGCAGATATGTAGAAACACCATCAGATGAGGTTTTCCTCCAAGCCACTTATTATTCTGGCTTGGAAATACATCATCCTCCCATCAGCAATGCTGAGTTAGTATACTGGAAGTTGCTGACAATAGCAAATAGAAGTAGTTCAAGAAGGCAGCTTACTGTAATGAATGAATGAAGAATAATTAGGCATGCATGTGCACTGGGCCCAAAAAAAGTAAAATGAATCATTTGCTACAAATGCTTAGTGTGGTTCATTTAGAAAACTACTCTTTTAAAAATGAGCAAAGTCAAAACCAAAGTGATTCAAAGTGAAAATGAGGTGAATCAAAAAACAATCCAAAAATCTCAGTTTTAAAAGTGAGCAAAATTTCACATGAAGGGTTTCACGTTAGCCCTGGGAACCAAACACTGGTTGCTAGTGGAAGGTTCACTGACGCCAATTTTCCGAATCAGCATGTTATGGCACAGATAGAACTTGCGCCCAGGCCTCCTGGCCCAGAGGTGTGGGCACTATTATTGCTAAACAAGAGCCCCATCAATCTTCCTTCCAAATATGACTGTAGATATAAATTACGTGGCTGGATGGTGAGAGATTATATGGAATGTCACACCTACAGGCAAAAAACAAACTTCAAACAACAGCCTTCAAAGGGAGGAATGGGAGAAAAGAGATTGGGTGTGACCTCTTGTGGTTACAAAGTAACGAGGGATTGATGACAGTAAGCCAACCTTACTGATTATGTTCCAAACAGCAGTCAATAGTCCGACGAGGGAAGGGGCCATATTGGACCTGGTATTGGGGAATGAGGCAAGACAGGTGGTAGAAGTTGTGGTGGGGGATTTCTTTGGGAACAGTGACCACAATTCTGAAAGTTTTAGAATACTCTTAAACAAAGATGAGTGTGGTTCTAAGGGAAGAGTAGTAAACTGGGCCAAGGCCAATTATATCAAAATTAGGCAGGAGCTGGGAAATGTGGATTGGACATCGCTATTTGAAGGGACGTCCACACTTGATATGTGGGAGGCTTTCAAAGATAGGTTAAAGATAGTGCAGGGTAGGCATGTCCCGTTGAAGGCAAAGGATAGGAAGGACAAGATTCGTGAACTATGAATGACAGGAGAAACAGTACAACTAGCCAAGAGGAAAAGGGAAGCGAACATAAGGTCCAGGCAGCTAAGAACAGAATGGGTCCTGGAGGAATATCAGAAGAGTAGGGCCAGTCTTAAACGAGGAATCAAGTGGGCTAAAAGGAGTCATGAAATAGCTTTAGCAAACAGAATTAAGGAGAATCCCAAAGACTTTTATTCTTATGTAAGAAGCAAGTGGGTAACTAGAGAAAGGATTGGTCCACTAAAGGATAATGAAGGAAGGTTATGTGTCAAACCTGAGAGAATGGGTGAGATTCTGAATGATGAGGAACATGATGAATGTTGAGATTAGAGGTAGAAGTTTGATTAGTAGTCTGGATCACATTGACATAAGCAGGGAAGACGTGTTGGCAAGGCTAGAGGTTATTAAGATGGACAAATCCCCAGGACCGGATGTGATCTTGCCCAGGTTGCTGAGGGAGGTGAGAAAGGAAATAGCTGGGGCCCTAACAAATATCTTTGTCGCATCCTTAAACACAGGTGAGGTGCCAGTGGACTGGAAGGTTGCTCATGTTGTCCTCCTATACAGGAAGGGTAGTAGAGATATTCCAGGCAACTACAGACCAGTGAGTCTGATGTCAATGGTGGGAAAGTTGCTAGAGAAGGTACTGAGGGATAAGATCTATTTATATTTAGAAAAGAATGGGCTTATCAGTGATAGGCAACATGGTTTGTGCGGGGTAGATCATGCCTTACCAGCTTAATAGAGTTCTTTGAGGAAGTGACCAAGTTGATAGATGAAGGAAGGGCTGTTGATGTCATATACATGGACTTTCGTAAGGCATTTGATAAGGTTCCCCATCGTAAACTAATAGAGAAGTGAAGTCACATGGTGTGCAGGGTGTTCTAGCTAGGTGGATAAAGAACTGGTTGACCAAAAGAAGACAGTGAGTAGTAATTGAAGGGAGTTTCTCGAAATGGAGAAAGGTGACCAGTGGTGTTCTACAGGGATCAGTGTTGGGGCCACTATTGTTTGTGATATAAATAAATGATCTGGAAGAGGGCACTGTTAGTATGGTCAGCAAGTTTGCAGATGACACGAAGATTGGTGGAGTAGCAGAAAGCATAGGGGACTGTCAAAGAATACAGGAGAATATAGATAGACTAGAGAGTTGGGCGGAAAAGTGGCAGATGGTTTTCAATCCAGAAAAATGTGAGGCGATGCATTTAGGCAAGTCTAATTCTAGAGCGAATTATACAATGAACGGAAGAGCCTTGGGAAAAGTTGACGAGCAGAGAAATGTGGTAGTGCAGGCCCATTGTACCCTGAAGGCATCTGCATAGGTGGATAGAGTGGTCAAGAAGGCATATGGTATGCTTGCCTTCATTGGACAGGGTATTGAATATAAAAGCTGGCAGGTCATGTTAAAATTGTACAAGACATTGGTTCAGCCGCATTTAGAATACTCTGTACAGTTCTGGTTGCCACATTACCAAAAGGATGTGGATGCTTTGGAGAGGGTGCAGAGAAGGTTAACGAGGATGTTGCCTGGTTTGGAAGGTGCTAGCTATGAAGAGATGCAGGCTCTTGAGCAGATTAGGTTTGTTTTCATTGGAAAAAAGGAGATTGAGGGGGGACCTGATTGAGGTCTACAAAATCATGAAGTATATATAGACAGGGTAGACAGAGATAAGCTTTTTCCCAGGGTGATGGACTTAATAAGGAGATCACGCTTTCAAGGTGAGAGATGAAAAGCTTAAGAGGGACACACGTGGCAATTACTTTACTCAGAGGGTGGTGAGTGTCTGAAATGTGTTGCCAGCAGAGGTGGTAGAGCCAGGCATGGTAGATTCATTTAAGACGCACCTGGACAGATAGATGAGTAGGTGGGGAGCAGAGGGAGACAGATGCTTAGGAATCGGGCGACAGGTTTAGACAGTAGATTTGGATCAGCTCAGGCTTGAAGGGTCGAAGGGCTAGGTGGATAAAGCAATTTTCTTTGTTGGTTCTTTGTAGCACACATCTTGTGTTGTTAGAATCTTGTATATTTTGCTCTCAGTCAAGAGGACCAATTTTCCTGCTTCCACACTTCCATTTACACCTTTTTACACCTCTATTTCCCATTTACCACAATGAGAAACCCTACCGTCCTTTGCACTGGGTTCTGCACTCTCAGCTCCCCTAGCTTCTCCTTCTCTATCAAAAATATGAAAAGCATTATTTTTCAATCCCTTTCAGTTCTGAAAAAGAATTATATCAGACTTGAAATGTTAACTGGGTGTGTCTCTCCATAGATGCTGCCAGACTACTGCGTTTCCCAGCATTTTCTGTGTTTGTTTCAGATTTTGTGTCTTTCTTCCTTTGAATAATTCACAAATAAAAAGGTTAAAATGTCAATTTCAACTCTACTGAATTGTGCGAATGATATTAAACATTCTCATGTGTACCAGCCTGCATCTGAGTATTAGTATGCTGCAAAGGTCACAGTCAAAGGATTATTTCCCTGGTCACCCTTAGGTTGCAAGCAAAGAACCTCCTCACTCTGAGTGCTGCAAATCAGTTAAAAAGGGTGAGCCAGACAATATAAGGAGACTGTCTAATTCTGAATGCTGGAATTCAATCGCAGTCATAAAGAATCAAAACTATAGAATTTCAACCAATATCAATGCTATGAGCAACATTCATAGAATCCCTACAATGTGAAAACAGGCCATTTGGCCCAACAAGTCCACACCAACCTCTGAAGAGTAACCCAACAAGACCCATTCTGCTACATTAACCCTTGACTAATGCACCTAACGTACACATCCCTGACTATTATGGGCAACTTAACGTGGCCAATTCACCTAACCTGCACATCTTTGGATTATGGGAGGAAACCAGAGTATACTCATGCAGATGCAAGGGAAACGTGTAAACTCCACACATACAGTCACCCAAGGCTGGAATTGAACCTGGGTCTCTGGTGCTTTAAGAGCTGATCCATTGTCTGGATCAGCTGCCTGCTCTTCATAAACATTTCAGAAACTGATCTGTTTATCTGATTTACTTTTTGTAATTGCTGCTTACTTCTAGTCTATATGTGTATTTGTTAGTTTTGTATTTCTCATGAGTTATAATTAATAAACTCACACATTTTGTTAATTCAGGAAAGTCGGGATAAATTGGCTCCTTTTAAAACCTAAGTATATTTGGATTGGAAAGAAAGGTATGCACAAGGGATGAGATCCTTTTTTAGTTAACATTACTGCAAACAACTGAAGGGGTAGTAAATAAAGACAGAAAATCAGTGGACCTCTCCTCACCCAAGAAGCTTGACATTTTGGGGTATAACATCTGGAGTTGAACTGAATTGGGGATCCTTGCTAGGATCTGGTTATAACAATATTTAACATTAAATGATTCATTAATATTGAAATAATATACTCCATATTTAAAAAAAAAACAATGAGACTTTCCTGACATCATGCAGGAAATATACCTCAAGCAGAGGCATTAGTGGGACTCATCCTTGTGCAGACTCTCCAGAGGGAAGTTTATAAAATGGTTGGACAGTAATCAATGAAAATTTGATACCTGTTGCCAGCTATGGAGCAGAGTTTTACTTGCACCACCACAATCCAATTGCTTTTAAAAGGAGTTACCTTAAATAGTAATGGCAGGCATGCAACATAATTAGATCTTGGTACAGCATAAAAAAGGACACTTTCAAGCTTTGCAGTAGGTATCAGAAGTCAATACCAGTGTACTGAAGCAAGTGAAAGTTTCAGAAAATTAACTATCACTTCACAAAGGATTTTTAGATTAGGGAGAAGAAAAATAAACTTTTGGGAAAGTATTATAAAATGTGTGGTGAGATGAAACATTACAAAAATCTCCATCATTCTCAACACACAGGTGTAAGATAATGAGGGAATGGACAGGAGTGGGGAACTCAATGGAATCCTTGGTTTAGTGCCTTAAATTGAAAATCATTCACAATGAACAAACAAATAATTATCCTGGCATGACCAGTGACCACAAATTAGCTGCTGAAGGATTTCCTTTCATGAGGGCAACATACTAAAATTCCAACGAATGATGCACTCATCATGTTAAATGAAATTTCAGACTGTTTCCATAGTCGCATTGAAAAGTGAGAAGGACACATTTATCACATGGTGTGAAGATTGCCATGTCCATTTGCCAGCCTTTTTTCAAGAAGGCAGCCATCCACTTCCTGGCTTCTAGCGTTGCTGTAAAAACTGCTCTTCAACAAGGCTTGTTTTTTGTTTTAACCAATAAAAAAGAAAAAGCATGTCTGATTCTTAAAAAGAAAGCATTTTGTTCATGAGAGCTGAATATCTTTGGAAAAGTAGGCATTTACCACCCAACAGAAGGCAATGGTGAAGATTCCCTGAATGCAGCAGAGTTGCTTGCTTGGCCATTTCAGGTATGAGTCATTGCTGATCTGGATTCATATATACTGGCCAGATCAGGGAAGGACAGAATTATTTCTTCCCTCACGATATTAACAAACCAAATGGGATTTTACAATCATTTCATGACTGCTATTACCAACACAAGTTTTTTATTCCAGATTCATTTATTTAACTGCGTTTAAATTCTCTAACTGTCAAAAGTGAGATGATGAACACATCTCAAGTCATTAGGCAAATCTTATAGATTTTGAATCCAATAAGATTAATACTAATGAATCACAGAATGACATAGCACAATACTGAACACCAACATGCCTTTCCCCATTGACTAATGACTGCTGACAGCCACGATAGGCTTCATGTCTGTGCTAAACGCTGGTCAAGATAAAAATACTGTAAACGTTATCTGCAGCAGAGTACCAAAAGGCAAAGTAAGGCAGGAATGGTGTGAGGGCCAACGTGGGTGCAAAGTGAACGAGTGCTAAGTGAGAGAGCTTAAGCAGCACTGAGATGCAGCCTGGTCCACACTAAGAGCTGGGTGCCTGCCCCTACATCCTGACATTTCTAATTAAAGATACCAGTTCACTCCAAAGTGCAGCACTGAAACACAGAATGATACAGCAAGTGGATCACAAATATACCAGGGTGATGTGGTGGGGCTGGTAGCAATCATGTAGACAGGTCCACAGATGAGATTGTGCACTGCCCATGGTGCATGCCCTGAGATGTTGATGCCTTGTGTCCAAGATAGAGGTCCAGAGGAGCAAGCAGCAAGTTAGATTTACCAAGTGACTACTCATGTTGGCAATTGTCTAGTTTCAAGTAACTGGATTAGTGGTGCTGGAAGAGCACCACTAATCCAGAATCTGGTTTCCAGCATCTGCACTCATTGTTTTTACCTAGTTTCAAGTAACTGTCTTGTTTCAATCCAATAGAGGGGAGGCTGGGAAACTGGATATTAATGAGGCTAGCTTAGGGAGTAATGAGATGTTAAAAGATGCTATTACATGCAAATACTCCTCACTGCTCATGGATGAGAAAGTCGTCTCGCTATTGAACACATCATTGGAAAATGGGATATTTTCCTCTCAATGTCAAGAAGTTCCTCATTGGCCATCTCATGATTTTCCAAACTTTCTTGCCATGGCCCAGATTGTTCAGAAGCTTGGAAGAGTAGCAGTTGGGAAGTCAAGTTGAGATTGTATAGGACATTGCTGAGGCCACTTCTGGAATACTGTGTCCACTTTGGGATACCTAGTTATGGGATGTTGTCAAGCTGGAGAAGGTTCAGAAGAGATTTACCAGGATGTTGCCAGGGAATGGAATATCTGATTTGTAAAGAAAGACTTGATAGGCTGGGACATCTATCACTCGAGCCTGGAGGTTGAGAGGCAACCTTATAGAAGTTTATAAAATAATGAGACATACAGGTAGAGTTAATGGTAGTAGTCTTTCCCCTAGGATGGGGAGTTTCAAGATGAGGGGGCACATTTTTAAGGTGAGAGGAGAGAGATTTTAAAATAAGAGGCAATTTTTTTTCACAGAAGGTGGTTCTCTTGTAAAAGGAACTTTCTGAGGATGTGGTGGATGCAGATACAATGAGAATATTTAGAAATATTTGGATAGATACATGAACAGGAAAGTTCGGGAGAGTTATGGGCCAGGAGCAGGCAGGGGCAACTAGCTTAGTTTGGGATTATATTCAGCATGGACTCATTGGACCGAAGGGTCTGCTTCTGTGCTACATGGCTCGATGACTCTATTGTGTTTCTCATCAAAGGAAGAACAAGAAAAAATGCCTTTCTTGGATTTTAATGTGTTTTTATTTTGTTTCATTCTCATAAACATACAACACTCATCTTAATGACATTGTCTTCCTTGGGCGATAACATTCAGGATATGTTCTGAGTTTTGACAAATTTAATATGTTGGAATAATTTGTTTTCATGACTGTTTAAAAATGTTAAATTATGTTTTTTACTGTGACATCAACTGTTAATATCAACAACGTTTAATTCTTAATTCTAAATATTTCTTGAAGTGTTTAATCAGTTCATGAAATGATAGTATAGCTTTAGATACATGTCACAAAAACACATTACCTGTGTGCAAATTAAGTTTTTAATTTTGTTTCTTCAATTTAAGGACTTATTGTCAATACTTACAAAGCCATGTTGGTTAGCAATGTAAGCAGTCAGTGATCATTTGATTCAATACTACTACCAAATTGAATAAGACAGAAACAAAATAATTTAGTGAGAATAGACCATCGAGACTCTTCAGTACAAAATAGGCATAGAATAAAACATGGGCCTTGGCCACAGTAAACCAATTAAGATCCAAAAATATACTGTCACTCAACCTTATTGAAAGACTGCTTAGAAATTCAAGAGAGAACGAGGGAGTCTAATTAAAACTTAGGATATTCTCGAGTAGACATCCAATCTTCCTAAAGAGACCTTTGGCTAAATAAACCAGCCTGATCTTTACCTAGTTGAAGCTTCTGATCCAATAAAGCTTCGTAAATATCATGTCTACCTTCTGCAAAGTGATGTACATGCGCGGTAATCTACAACCATTTCATCCATTCCTTAAATATGGTTAAATAATGTCCTTCTGGGTCAGAGGCTGGGGGCTGAATGCTAACATTTGGGATTGAAATAGGGGTGGCAGGCAGCAGTTCAAATGTTGAAAGATTTAGATACAAGTACTTTTTGTGGATTTAAAGACCATAAGCCCACAAGACATAGGAGCAGAAATTAGGCCATTCAGCCCATCAGGTCTGCTCTGCAATTCAATCATGGCCAATAAGTTTCTCAACCTCATTCTCCCACTTTCTCACCGTATTCCTTGATCCCTTGATTCTCAAGAACCTATCTATCTCAGTCTTAAATATACTCAATGACCTGGCCTCCACAGCCTTCTGTGGCAATGAATTCTATAGATTCACCATTCTCTTGCTGAAGAAGATTCTCTTTACATCTGTTCTAAAAGGTCTTTCCTTTACTTTAAGGCTGTGCCCTCGGGTCCTGATCTGTCCTACCAATGGAAACATCTTCCCAACATCTACTCTTGTCCAGGCCATTCAGAATTTATTATGTTTCAATTAGATTCCACCCTCAACATTCTAAATTCCAACGAGTGTAAATCCAGAATCCTCAAGCATTCCTCATGTGTTAAGCTTTTCATTCCTGGGTCCATTCTTGTGAATCTCCTCTGAATATGCTTCAGGGGCCAGTACATCTTTCCTGAGATATAAAGCCCAAAACTGTGCACCATACTCTAACTGTGGCCTGACCAGAACCTTATAGAGTCTCAGAAGTACATCCCTGCTTTGATATTCAAGTCCTTTCAAAATAAATGCCATTATTGCATTTGCATTCCTAATTACTGACTTAATCTGCAAGTTTACCTTGAGAGAATCCTGGACTATAACTCCCAAGTCTCTTTGCACTTCAGACTTCTGAATTTTCTCCTCATTTAGAACATAGTTCATGCCTCTATTCTTCCTACCAAAGTACATGACCTTACACTTTGCCACATTGCACTCCATCTGCCACTTTTTTGCTCACTCTCCTAACCTGTCCAAATCCTTCTGCAGCCTCCCCACCTTCTCAATTCTACCTGTCCCTCTACCTATTGATGATACCTTTGTATTGTCTGCAAACTTATCCAGAATGCCCTCAGCTCCTTCATCCAGATCATTAATGTATAAAGTGAAGAGTTGTAGTCCCAAAACTGAGCTTTGCGGAACACCACTTGTCACTGGCTGCCATCCTGAGAAGGACCCTTCTCTCCCCACTCTCTGCTTACTGCCAGACAGCCAAGTTCTATCCATACTAGCACCTCACCTCTAACACCATGGGCCCTTATCTTACTCAGTAGCCTCCTGTGTGACAACTTGTCAAAGGCCTTCTTGACATCCAGGTAGATAACATCCATTAACTCTCCTTGGTCTAACCTGCTCATTACTTGCTTAAATAATTCTAGCAGATTTGTCAGGCATGACCTTCCCTTGATGAACCATGCTAACTTTTTCTATTTTATCATACACTTCCAAGTATTCAGAAATCTTCACAATGGATTCCAGGATATTACTCACAACCAAGTTTAGGCTAATCATCCTGTAATTTTCCATCTTTTGCCTTACTCCCTTTTTAAACAGGGTGACACATTCGCAAATTTCCAGTCCTCTGGGACCCTCCCTGACCCTAGAGATTCCTAAAAGATCACCACTAATGCCCCGCTATCACTTCAGCTATCTCCCTTAGAACTCTGGGCTGTAGTCCATCTGGTCCAAGTAATTTATCCACCTGCAGGCCACTTAGCTATCCTAGCACCTTCTCCCTGGTGATGGCAACCATACTCAGCTCTGTCCCTTCACTCACTTGAACCTTCGGAGGATGGTAGATGGGGTTCAAATCAATGTGTTTATTGATAGAGTTCCAGTTAGAATACTAGACCTTTAGGAATTCCTGTGCATGTCTCTGTTTAGCCTGCCCTACGATGTATGTGTTCGCCCCATCAAAGTGGTGTCCTTCTTTGTCTGTATGAAAGGATATTAGTGATAGTGGGTCATGTTTTTTGGCGGATAGTTGGTGTTCATGTATCCTGGTGGCTAATTTTCTGCCTGTTCGATGTAGTGTTTGAAACAGTCCTTGCCTATTATTTTGTAATTGTCATTCATTTTGCTGCTTATTTGTTAGGGTCCTTTAAGTTCATTAGCTGCTGTTTAAGTGTCTTGGTAGGTTTGTGGGCTACCATGATGCCAAGGGGTCTGAGTGGTCTGGAAGTCATTTCAGAGATGTCTCTGATGTAAGGTAATGTGACTAGTAAAGAAACTCTTACAGTCTTCCTTTATATTACTGGCGAGTTTACCCTCATATTTAATCTTCTGCCTCTTTTTTTTGTTGTCCTCTGTTGGCCTTTGTAAGCTTCTTAATCCCCTGGTTTCTCACTGCCCTTTGCCACATTACAGAACATAGAAAATAGAACATAGAACAGTACAGCACAGTACAGGCCCTTCGGCCCTCGATGTACTGTCGACCTTTTATCCTACTCTCAGATCAAACTGAACTACATACCCTTCATTTTACAATTATCCATGCACTTGCCCAAGAGTCACTTAAATGCTCCTAATGTATCTGCCTCTGCTACCACCGCTGGCAGTGTATTCCACCCACCCACCATTCTTTGTACGGTGGCACAGTGGTTAGCACTGCTGCCTCACAGCGCCAGAGACCCGGGTTCAACTCCCGCCTCAGACGATTGACTGTGTGGAGTTTGCACATTCTCCCCGTGTCTGCATGGGTTTCCTCCGGGTGCTCCGGTTTCATCCCACAGTCCAAAGATGTGCAGGTCGGGTGAATTGGCCATGCTAAATTGCCCGTAGTGTCAGGTAAGGGGTAGATATAGGGGTTTGGGTGGGTTGCGCTTCGGCGGGGCGGTGTGGACTTGTTGGGCCAAAGGGCCTGTTTCCACACTGTAAGTAATCTAAATAAAATCTAAAAAAACTACCTCTGACATCTCCCCTAAACAGTCCTCCAATCACCCTAAAATTATGCCCCCTCATTGTAGACATTTCTACCCTGGGAAAACATCTCTGGCTATTTACTCCATCCAATGCCTCTTATCATCTTGTTCACCTCTATCAAGTCATCCTTTTTTGCTCCAATGAGAAAGCTCTAGCTATGGCTCAGTGGTTAGCACTGCTGCCTCACAGCATCAGGGTCCCAGGTACAATTCTAGCCTCGGGCAACTGTCTGTGTGGAGTTTGCACATTCTCTCCGTGTCTGCATGGGTTTCCTCTAGGTGCTGTGGTTTCTTCCCACAGTCCAAAGATGTGCAGGTCAGGTGAATTGGCCATGTCAAATTGTCCGTAGTGTTAGTTGCATCAGTCAGAGGGAAATGAGTCTGGGTGGGTTACTCTTCGGAGGGTCGGTGTGGTTCGGTTGGGCTGAAGGGCCTGTTTCTACACTATAGGGAATCCAAAATCTAAAAGAAAATCCATCAACCTTGCTTCATAAGACATGCCCTCCAGTCCAGGCAGCATCCTGGTAAACCTCCTCTGCGCACTCTTGAAAGCTTCCACATCCTTCCTATAATGAGGCAACCAGAATTGAACACAATACTCCAAGTGTGACCTAACCAGGGCTTTATAGAGCTGCTGCATAACCTCACAGCTCTTAAACTCAGTCCCCCTACTAGTGAAAGCCAACACACCATTAGCCTTCTTAACAACCCTATAAATTTGGCTGGCAACTTTGAGGGATTTATGGACATGGACCCCAAGATCCCTCTGTTCCACACTGCCATGAATCCTGCTTTTAGCCCTGTATTCTCTATTCAAATTCAACCTTCCAAAATGAATGATTTCACTTTTCTAGGTTGAACTCCATCTGCCACTTAAAAGCCTAATTCTGCATCCTGGCAATGTCCTGTTGTAACCTACAATAGCTCTCCACATTATCTGCCACTCTACCAACCTTTATGTCATCTGCAAACTTACTAACCTACCCTTCCACTTCCTCATCCAAGTAATTTATAAAAATCACAAAGATCAGAGGTCCCAGAACAGATCCCTATGGAACACCACTGGTCACAGAGCTCCAAGCTGAATACTTTCCATCTACTACCACCTTCTGTATCCAGACAGCCAATTTTCCCTGTAGCCCATGCCTCCTTACTTGTTGAATGAGCCTATTACGTGGAACCTTCTTAAACACCTTGCTAAAATCCAGACACACCACATCCACTGCTCTACCTTCATCAATGCATTTTGTCACATCCTCAAAGAATTCAATAAGGCTTTTGAGGCTTGACCTGCCCCCACAATGCTATGCTGACTATCTCTAATCAAACTATGCTTTTCCAAGTAATCATAAACGCTGTCTGTCAGAATCCTCTCCAATAATTTGCCCACAGCAGATGTACGAGCGACTGGTCCATAATTCCCAGGATTATCCCTATTCCCTTTCTTGAACAAGGAAATATCATTTGCCACTCTCCAATCATGTGGCACTACTCCAGTGGACAGTGAGGACACAAAAATCATCGCCAAAGGTGCAGCAATCTCTTCCCTCACTACCTTGGGTATATCCCATCTGGCCCAGGGGACTTAACTATCTTTATGTTTTTCAAAATTTTCAGCACTTCCTCCTACTTAACATCAACCTGTTCAAGCATATTACTGTCTTTCATGCTGTCCTCACAACGTCAAGGTCCCTCTCAGTGGTGAATAGTGTAGCAAAGTATTCATTGAGGGCCTCCCCTACCTCCTCTGACTCCAGGCACAAGTTCCCTCTACTATCCCTGACTGGCTCTATCCTCACTCTGGCCATCCTTTTGTTCCTCACTTTAGTGTAGAATGCCTTAAGTTTTTCCTTAATCCTTAATCCTGCTTGAGAAAGCTTTTTCATTCCCCCTTCTAGCTCTCCTAAACCCATTCATCAGCTCTTTCCTGGCTACCTTGAAACCCTCCAGAACCCTGTCAGATCTTTACTTCCTCAACCTTAAGTAAGCTCCCTTCTTCCTCTTGACTAGACATTTTACATCCCTTGTCACTTCCTTCACCCTTCCATTCCTTGCCTCAGTGAGACAAACCTATCCAGCACTATTAGTAACTGCTCCCTAAACAACCTCCACATTTCTGATGTGCATTTCCCTGAGAATATCTGCTCCCAATTGAGGTGCCCCAACTCCTATCTTATAGCATTATAATTTCCCCCTCCGCCAATTAAATACTTTCTCATACCATCTGCTCCTACCCCTCTCCATGAGTAAAGGTCAGGGAGTTGTGATCATTGAAATGCTCTCCCACCAAGAGATCTGACATCTGTCTTGATTCATTGCCAAGCACCAAATCCTCTAGGCCTCCCCTCTAGTCAGCCTATCCACATTATATGCTTTCTCTTTTGTTTTTTAAACTATATTTGACTTCCCTTGTCAGCCATGGTTGCCTCATCCTCCCTGTACCATGCTTCTTTTTCTCATGATGAATCTCTGCTCTGCCTCTTGAATTACTCCCAGAGACTCCTACCATTGCTATTTTACTGCCTTTCCTGCTAGGCTCCTCTTCTAGTCAATTCTTCCCAGCTCCTCCCTCATGCTTCTGTACTTGCCTTTTTCAGCTGTAATACCATCACCTCTGATTCTGTCTTCTCCCTTTTGAATTGCAGAGTAAACTCAATCATATTATGAGCATTGCATCCTAAAGGATCCTTTACTTTAAGTTCCCTTATCAACTCTGCCTCATTGCACAACACTAAATTCAGTATTGCCTGTTCTCAGGTGAGCTATACCACAAGCTGCTCCAAAAAGCCATCGTGGGGACATTCCACAAATTCTTTTTCTTGAAACCTACTACTAACCTGATTTTTTCCCAGTCCACCTTTATATTAAAGACCCAATGGTCCCTGAAACTTTGCCTTGCCTACACATCTTTTCTACCTCCTGGTGTATCTTGTGCCCCAGCTCCTATCTACTATTTGGAGGCCTGTACCTAATTCCAACTATGGTTTTTTTCACCTTTGTGGTTCCTCAATTCTACCCACAGATTCTACACCATCTGACAGTGCACCACCGTTATCCATGGACAGATTCCTGACTGTGGGATGCTTTGTCCAAGGGGCTAGGAATGGGCACAGTGCATTTAGAATTGGGCCAGGTATCTTGACTATGAAACACTGCCCACCTGAATGAGTCCATGCTATCTGACACTGACTATCAGGCTGGCTATCGGCCCACATAAAACCAGACTCCTCCTCTTCCTACTGTAAATGAGCAGAGTTCTCTTTACTTTCCTCCCCCAAAAGCTTCACTTCTCTCTGCTACAGTCAGTTGTACAAGGCCAAACAGGTCTTTCTCATTCTGAACAGAACAGTATAAATTGAAGAGTCCCCAGGTCTATTCAGATACATTAATTGTATCCCAATGGCTTACTCAGTGCTCATATGGTTCCTCTTGTACCTTCCATGTGTATCATGTTAACATCCTGACAGTGTAATCAAGTACTGTACATTCTTAGAGGATAACTACTGACCCCAAGACTCTTGTGGTGCAGGACCGAGTATCCTAATCTCTGAACCAGATCATCAGGGTTCAAATCCCAGCTTCCTGGAGGTAAGTCATAACATCTTTGAAGAGGTTATTAAGAACCCCTGACTCTATAAAGGCATTTGTTGACTTAACATGGAGTTACAGATACTTGTGAGAATCTTGACTCACGCAAGATGAAGATATCAGAGCTGTAGCTGCCTGTACATACACTCGCGATAATCATTCAGTGGTTACACCCAGTTGAATATTAACACAGAACATCATTTGATGAATATTAGTTGATCTTAGGGTGTTATGACTGTCACATGACTGTGGCTTCCTGAACATGTAGGAATGTAGCTCGAGCAACAAATTGGTGTGACCTCTCATTCTAACTAACCTCAGCAATAACAAATTGGGTGTAATTGGGTGGCCATGGCATGGGGTACCTGAAGGATTCACTGCTAGGCAGGAATTTGCCAATGTGACCATCAGATTCCTGGAAAGAGCTGGAGCCAAAGAATCTCAAGGCTCTGGTGATCATGACCAGCATTCAAAGTATGTGCCCACCTGATAGATATACTTCCTAAGAGTAAAGGGATCAAAGGGGAGCCAGTGGGAACAGGGTACTGGGTTGGATGGTTAGCCATGGTTTTATTAAATGGGGGAGGAGGCTCAGGGCCGAAAGGCCAATTTTTCTTCCTTTATTTTTGAGATCCATTCTGCAGCTGGACATGTCCCAAATGTCTGCAAATGTCAACAATAGGTTCTTCTGTAATTTAAGCCTCCTGACACATTTCTGCTCAGTCATGTCCAGAAAGTTAATGCTCTGCCTCTGTGCTCAATGGGGAGGATATTGTTTCCTGTCATTCTGTGCTCATCGCCCCCATCGGTGGTCATAGAGCATGTGGTTATAGAGAAGGCTGCTGCTCTTGTTGTTGTGGTTCCTCTTTCTCCTTGTCAGTGAGCTGCATAAGAAGGCTGAAAGCTGGGAAGTTCAGATCAAAGTCAGAAAAGGTCTGGCTTCCACTTGCAAATCTCTTCCAAAACAGCAAAAATGCATTTTCTAAACAAGAGAGGATACACATGTAAGTCTTTCTCCTTTGCAAAGAAACATCTGTCCGACCTCGTTAAGGGTTTTCCTTCCTAGTAATTGCTCAATCCTACCAAATCCAACTATTCCCTTGCTTTAGTCAGACTTATGTGTGCAAGCAGCTTGTATTGGCAGCAAAAGCTTGAATCCAAGGTTAAATATTCAGCCAATTGACTTGCAATATGCTGTTAATCACATTCCCACATGTCTCACTCCACATGTTATAAGAAACATAGAAACTTAAGGCCCCGCTTTATGGACTATTGCCAGTTTCTTGAAACACTGGCCCTTTTTCCTTCTTTAATTTTATGCATGTGTCTATCTAGTAGCTTAAAATTCAAATCCATGGTATTGAGGGTGAAAAATGAAATTGTATACGTCCTTTTATAGTTTCTACTCAAGTGCCACCTGGTACTGAATGGACTTATTATATTTTCACATCAGTTATTTCCAGCTGTATTAGGACATAGTTTCCCTTATACAAATTAGATCCATTTAACTTAGCCTCTGCTATTGTTCCCTACACTGGAAAGTCTTTGTCTGCATTCTCTGTAAATCTTTGACTTAATCCGGATAAATGGAAGGATATTACCTATCAAATGCACAATCACTTTCTTCTTGACCCTGCATTTGGAATACCAATACAGGAGTGATCTCACTAAATCTGTTTTCAAAACTTTACAGATGGATTAAGAGAGAACTTTTGGTGAATTTACCTGAGTCCACTCCAAAGCCAGAAATTAAAGATCTCCACAAAGAGTCCGTTGAACCTCTGTAATGAGGAGAGATTTCATCAACCATATTATTTTCGTGCAAAATGTGGTAAAATTTAACTTGAGGAGTATATCCTGTGGTGCAGGCCTGTGATTACTTTGCTCTTGATCTCAGCTTGCTGAGTCCCTCAAACAAGTGAGTCATTATAATTCCTCTCAAACTGCGTTAGTTCCCATTTTTGTTGGAACTGTAACATTCAAATTCCTGTTTTAAAAAAATCCCACTCTAGAAGAAACAACAATGAAACCAAAAGAGAAAATGCTGGAAAATCTCAGCAGGTCTGACAGCATCTGTAAGGAGAGAAAAGAGCTAACATTTCGAGTCTAACTGACCCTTTGTCAAAGCTAAATAAAGGGAGAAATAGGGAGGTGTTTATACTAGGCTGAGAGAAGGTGAGTTATGGCTCCAGAAGCAACAATGAAAGGTGATTATGATGGGTCTAGTTTTCCTCTGAAGTTGCTCTTGTTAGACAGGCCAGATTTGAAATTATTATGGCAATATTACGCTGATGACACTATCAATGACAACTTCTATTACTTTGCTGATAATTGAGAGTAGACTGATGAGGTGGTAATTGGCTGGGTCATTATACTCAAAATGTTAATTCTGTTTCTTTCTCTACAGATTCTGCCAGACCAGTTGTGTTTCTCCAGATCTTTCTGTGTCTGATTTGTAATTGGCTGCATTGAATTTCTCCTTTTTGTGTACTGGACATTCATGGGCCACTTTCACATTGTTATGAAGATAACAGTGTTGAAACTATATTAGAACAGGTATGGGTGTGGTCAATTCTGGAGCTGAAATGTTTAGTACTATTGCAATATTGTTGTCAGATCCATAGTCATTGGTCGACACAGTGCTTTATGCCTATTCTTAATATCATGTGGAATGCATGAAAGTGGCTGACAACAGACATCTGTGATGCTGGGTGTTTCAGTAGGAAGCCAAGATGAAACACTCACTTGATGTTCTGGCTAAAGGTTGTTGCATCTGCTTCAATCTTGTATTTTGCACTGATATTTTTGGCTCCCTTATCATTGAGAAAAAAGGTATTTGTGGAGTCTCCTCCTCCTATTACTTGTTTTAATATGAAGGGACCTTCCTGGTTGGATGTGGCAGAACTGCAGAGCTTAAATCTGATCCTTTGGTCAATGTGGGATTATTTGGCTTTGCTTATTCCTTGGCATTCAGATAGTCCTGTGTTCTAACATCATCAGCATTGTTTCCTTCAGAGTAGGTGGCACAGTGGCTCAGTGGCTAGTACTGCCTGACAGCACCAGGTTCCCAGGTTCAATTCCAGCCTCAGGCAACTGTCTGTGTGGAGTTTGCACATTCACCCCGTGTCTGTGTAGGTTTCCTCTGGGTGCTCTGGTTTCCTCCCACAGTCCAAAGATGTACAGGTCAGGTGAATTGGCCATGTTAAATTGCCCATAGTGTTAGGTACATTAGTCAGAGGGGGGTGGGTTGCTCTTCGGAGGATCAGTGTGGACTTGTTGGGCCGAAGGGCCTGTTTCCACACTGTAGGAAATCTAATCTAAACTTGGATGATTCTCTGGAAATAATTTATTTAAGTTAGATGTTTAAGTAAGACCTCTGAAGGATCTCTCAATAAGATTCAATCTTTTCAAATACACTTTTAAATATCATTCAAATTTACAGTTTGAAAAATATTGATAATATACAAAAATACAACATACACCACAAGCAAAATCAAATATAAGCAAACTAACAGAAAGTATGTTTTATGAAGATTTGCTCATCTTAGTGGTTTTCAGAAATATTGTCTATTTGGTGAGATTTTGTCAAATGTAAGTGCTAGATTCATAGTGAACTTATTCAAATTTTAAAGCCTCTTTGCCATAAATGCTGATTGATTCATGAGCAATTTATACCAACACACCAACCTGATTTGGGAATCTAATAGACCAGCATTGTTTTTCTTTTATTAAACTCAAGTCAGAAAATTCAGCCATTGCAAAAGATGTCAGTGGTCAGTTCAGTAAACCGATCACATTGAATAAAATTCTTTTTGCATTGATATTTGTAGTATCCAAGTTTGGAAAGCCAAATTGGACTTACAATTGAATAACAATAATATTAATAGCAATTACACTTGCAATTTCCATTGTACCTTGCCATTTATTACTTTAAAGTTTTATAGACAGTAGATTATTTTTTGAAGTGCAGTCATTGTAAAAGACAGAACTTCCATCTTTCATTTCTTACTATTGCTGTTTAATCACAATTACAAAGCCAGAAAGCACAACATCCAATTGACACTCAGCAAGGTCCAACTAAATAAAGGTTATGATATAGTCACTACAGGCTGCTTGCATGTTCTACAGAGACAGTTGGTGGTGGTATGACCTGAAGGTCACCATATCTCAGGGGTGGCGAGAGATTGAAAAGGAAAGTCCTTCATGCTAACCTTAGCCAGTTTAGGAATTGAACCCAGGCTGTTGGTATCAGTCTGCATCGCAAATGTGCTGTCCAGCCAACCAAGCTAAAAACAAACCTGAAGTAAATATATAACCTTTTCAGTCTATGTAGCGAACATTGCCCAAGTGAGAAAGTTGAAACCATGTGAGCACCATCAAATCACCAAAATAGAAACTTTGTTTTTCCCTGAAACCAAAGTTGAAATTGGTATTTGTTGAAAATCATTGGCTACCATTAAATACCCAACATATACAAATTGCCCCAAACACGTGACAATTGACTCACACACCATCTTCCACTGATGTAGCTCAACTCAAACTTTTGGTATATTGCATTAGAAGGAAATAGAGTGTTAGGTTCAGCACTACAATTCCAGGGGATCCAAAAATACTATTCAAAATACTATCCAAAAATACAAAAAACTCTATTCCAGCAAAGACCTCCTGTTCGTTTCTCTGAAAATATATTTTTAGTCCTGTTGCATGTAACCCATGTCCAGTTTAGATTCCCTACAGTGTGGAAACAGGCTCTTCAGCCCAACCAGTCCACACTGACCCTCCAAAGAGTAACCCACCCAGACCCATCTCCCTCTGACTAATGCACCTAAGACTATAGGCAATTTAGCATAGCCAATTCATCCGACTTGCACATCTTTGGATTGTGGGAGGAAACCAGAGCATCCGGAGGAAACCCATGCAGAGAATGTGCAAACTCCGCACAGACAGTTGCCCAAGGCTGGAATTAAACCTGGAATCCTAGTGCTATGAGGCTGCAGTGCTAACCACTGAGCCAGTTCTGGAATAATGTTCTGTGTTGCCAGATTTATTTCCTTACAGTTCAAAACCTACTGAACAACAAGTGTGTCAGTCAAACCAAATAATCCATAATATAATAACTGTGTAATTCTCCCTAATATTAATGGCATTTTGATTATTAAATACTTCGTGTAAACAATTTGGAAGTTAATTCGAAATGACAAAATACAAGAGAGGCAAGGAAAATGCAATTATTTTGTAAACCTCAGTAATTCTAATAATTAGATTCAATTTGTTTCTCATTTAATAGTTTTCTGTGCATTGTATATTTTGTCAACGTGCATGCCAATTTTTTTATAATGTACCATGAAAATGAATTTTTTAATTTCATCTGTTGGAAATCAAACAGATTGTCAGTATCAAATTTTCCATTTTTCTGCTCTCATGTTTCACGTGCGTCAATCAGTTTTTACTTCTAATAATGCCAGTCCTTGAAATGGAACTCCCCAGCAGTTCAAATGACTATTCACATGGTCTAGTAATGTGCTGATGGACCAGGAAAGGTGGGAGATTCAAGCTGCACTCCTGTTTGCATTGCTTGCTATAGCAGATGTGCCTTTAACTCAATTCGCAGTACACGCGCACAAGGCAAAAGGTTACAAGTTCAATCCATGACTCAAACACATAATCCAGACTGTATTTTGCCCTGTACATGGCATTGTTAGAGGTATTTCAGTTGAGCTGTAAAACTGAAGCAATATCCACATGATCTGCAGATGTAAGATTTACCATGGTACTATGTTACATAGTGCAAATGTTCATTCTTCCAACTAAAACAGATTCCTTCATATTAAATCTTCTGATGTTTGTGAGGCCCTTGCTAAAGGTAAATCTGCTGACCTTTGGGTCTGCATAGCAGCAGTGACTACATCTCAATTGCTGTGAAAGGTTTTGGGCTATCCTGACAATGTGAAAGGTGCAGAATAAATGCAAGTTTGCTCTTTTTCAGCCGAGTTACTACTTTCTTCAGAGCAAGAGAAAGAAAATCATGTGTGCTCCTCATTCCTGTACTGTGGCTGAGAAGACTGCCTGTGGCACAATTGCCTGAGGACAAGATCAGATTCACAATTGATGACATCTGCAATTAACTAATCTGCAGAAACACAATGAGGCAGAGAGACAGGAGGTTCTACCCTCCATTCATTTCTTTCTTCCAATTGGCTGCTTTGCACTCCTGCCCAAGATTAGTTTATAGGTAAAAATAAGGGCTGCAGATGCTGGAAACCAGATTCTAGGTTAGAGTGGTGCTGGAAAAGCACAGCAGTTCAGGCAGCATCCGAGGAGCAGGAAAATTGACATTTCAGGCAAAAGCCCTTCATCAGGAATTTTCCTGCTCCTCAGATGCTGCCTGAACTGCTGTGCTTTTCCAGCACCACTTCAATCTAGAACAAGATTAATTTATAAGCAATTGCACATATTCACAAGTGAAAATTAGTAACTATGGACAAGGCCAAAGCATTGTCACACATGGCATCATACTTCAGACACAATGGGGTAGACTATCAATTTGTTGTGGAATTGGGTCACTTTCTAGAGACCATACAGTGGCTATCTCATAAATGTCTTCAAAAGAATGGGGATAAGAACTTTAAAAAATATAACAATGTATGAGTAGGATTATTCTCCTGGCTATCCGTGCTTGAGGTAATCAAATCAAGTGATGAAACTGATGATTTCTAACTGATGATAATCAATTTGAGCATCTTATCTTAAGCAGCTATGCTACCTTTAAATTGCTACCAAGTTTTATTATTTCCAGCAAAATGTGCTGACCTTCCATTTCTTGCCCTTGCATTGTTTCTTGGACTTGATGTGAAGGTTTTGTGCCTGTGATGTAGTGCAATATGTCTAACGGTATCCTTGCTTTTATGAACCAGGGAATTAGGTTAGGTTGGATCACATGGCAGATTCTGTTTTTCCACAGTGTAATTTGTCTTGCGAAAGGCATTTCCCACTGTTTGGGACAGCACACAGTACTTCAGTCTGAATGCTTTCCAAAATTCCATGATTTCCAAAGCAGCATGCTTTATGGGCTCAGCTGTGCTTTCAAAGTGAAACATTAGCTGAATTATTAGAGCTTTCTAACACTGGAGGAAAGTTATAGAAACACACGCAAAAGGCTCTGTTTGTGTAGCCCCTTGTGGCCTGTTAAGGTATGGCATCGAGAGGAAAATAAGAGAAATGTCAGTCATCCATAGTGGTTAGAAAGGGGCAGAAACACTTCAAAGGAAAGGAAGTAAGAAACTCCTGAAATTATATCCCATAGAATTTAAAGCATGAACAGCACTTCCAATGCAAAGTATCTATGCCAGTGTTTATGTTCTCACCCTATCAACATACACTTCAATTTCTTTTTTCTCTAGTTTATCTAGCTTCCCCTGAAATGTTTCTATTCTATTCATGTGGTCGTGAGATTCACATCCTAGCCACCCTTTCCAGGATAATTCTATTGTAATTTCTATTGGATTTATTAGTTATTATGATCCCTAATTCTAGTTCTCTCTACACATGGAGGCATCTTCTCTATTCCTACTCTATCAAAACCCTACATAATCTTTAACAGCTCTGTCAGTACTTCCATTAGTCTTCAATTTATGTTTCCTGATAAGTATAACCTCTCTGTTCTGGCAACATTATATTGAATCTTTATCTTCATTAATCCTATTGAGACCAGATACATATGGGTGATTCTATCTCTTTCTGAATTATTTTAATTTATGCAGATGCAATCCACCTACCGGGGTTATGTTCTCTCAATGTTTGACTAATTTATTTATTTTGTCTCCCCATCTAATTTCAACGTTATTACAATATTTTTATCTTTTTCTGTAATACCGTGTTGATGTTAGTCTCCTTGCTAAATACAGAAGGAAGGCAATTATTTAAAAATTCTGCCATTGTGCTGTCATTGCTTGTGAATTTATTGCATTTATATCTACTTTCCATATCTTGACATTTCTTTTTCTTACTTACTTACCTGTAGAATCTTTTACTTTTCATTTTAATATTCCTGATCAATTTTGTTTCACGATAATTTTTGTTCTACTCAATTGCACTTGCAGACATGAATCTGGTGTCGCATTTTTCATTTGTTGAGATGTCTTTGCTGCAGTCACAAGTTCCTTACCTGAGCCACTGAAAGGTTGTACACAAGACGTTTCTGATAGGGTGAGCATTAATAAGGAAAAAATAGCACAATGCTGCATTGCAACCAACAGATGTGGAGGACATGGATTGAATTTGTTATCTCCCAATTACTGATCTAAATTGCCGACTTGTGAGGATGTACCTGTTCCCTGTCTGTGGCTGAGCTGAGAATATTGATATGACATTCTTCCTCATGGCACTTTCACAAATCTACTGGTCAAAAGCTCAATATGTAATGGCAGAAACCAGAGAGAGAGCGAGAAAGAGAAAGTAAACAAATGAAAACAAATTAAATTTTGTAATTTTACATTTTAAAAAAACATCTCTACGAAAAAAATCAAACCATAAATGTGTATGCAAGAGAGCTTAATTGGGTGTAATTCCCAATGATCTTCCAATGCAAAGTATCTATGCCAGTGTTTATGTTCTCACCCTATCAACATACACTTCAATTTCTTTTCGATTAAAAGGCTGATAAAATACTAGCCATAAATTCTGTGGTAATTTTAGTTCAACATACAAATACAAATGCCATTCAATGGTTACTCAGACAACAAAATGCTGACTTTACAAAATGAATGATGAAGTGATACTGCCTGAACATAACTTTTTGTTAATTATGGTTGAACTGCTCATCACCTGAAGCTGTTCAACCAAGTACACACAAAATACAGCAAGTGCAGTTAGCTTCACCGTGATGCTGACAGCAAGATTTGGTCCAATTTTCTTATCACAAAGCTTCAGTACAGTCATAGAGTCATGGCAATCTATAGCACTGAAAAAGGCCCTTCAATCTATCAAGTCTACACTGGTCAAAAACAAGAGCCTAATTACTCTAATCCAATTTTCCAGCATTAGGGTCATAGCATTGTATGCCTTGGCATCACAAGTGCACATCTGTATACTTTATTAAATATTGTAAGAGGTTCTGCCTCTACCACCCATACAGGCAGTGAGTTTCGGATTCCCACTATCTTCTGGGTGAAAAATATTTCCTGTCATATCCTCTAAATCTCCCCCATCCCTCACCTTAAATCTTTGTCCCTTGGCCATTTATCCCTCCATCAAGGGGAATCATTTTTCCTTGTCTACTCTGTCTATGCCGCCCGTAATTTTATATATCTCAATTATGACCCCCTTAATCTCTTCTGTTCCAAGGAAAATGAGTCCAGTCTACCTAATCTCTCTTCAGAATTAAAACTCTTCAGCCCAGGCAACATCCTGATAAATACCTTCTGCACCCTCCTCAGTCCAGTCACATCCCTCCTATAATTCGAATCCCAGAACTGCAAACAAAACTCTAAATGTGGCCTAAAAAACTTAACCTCCACAGCAGCACAACCTCCCTGCTCTTAAACTCTACGCCAAGGCTAATAAACGCAAGTAACCCATAAGCCTTCTTAACCACTGTATCTACCTCTCCCACTACCTTAAGAGGTAGTTGGACATGCATCGGTGCTTCCCACAGTTCTACTGTTGGTAATGTATTCCCTTGCCTTGTTTGTCCTGCATAAGTGCATCACCTCACACATTATATTGTGAGAAATTTCAGGCTAACTATAAATACTGGAAGTCTGAATATCTAAAGGTACTTCATTGCTGCAGGGAATCGGTTCTGCTTTTTTAATTAAAAGCAAATTACATTCGTTGAGTTATTACTGCAGTTAAAATGGTATAAAGGGAGACATCTGTACATTTATTGGTTCTCATTTTTCTTTTGTTCCTGTGATTTATTTTCTAATTCTGTTAGTTAGAGGCTATGCAGGAACAGAAAGCATATGTATGCATAAGTTGCTCTTGATGGATTGAAACTTCTCACGGGCATTAGGAACCACATGTCAGGATCTTAAAATTGAGACCATTTCCAAGTTCTGAGTGAACAATCTTTGATCACAACTACTGGCCTTATTGTTACAGGAGGCAACTAATTAATAGGCTGCCTCTGTCATTGCCTATTAGAGACAGCAGTTGATCTGATCATAGGATTGCTTTGATACACCCTATTTCAGCATCAGTTTGGCAGGAAAACCAAATATCTTTAGCCTTTTTTGCAAGGTTACCAACAATATCAGTCTTATAGTACATAGAAATCACACCATGTCTCCTGACCTGTGTAGTAGACCATTGGTAGAACATCATTGGCCAATTTCTCAAGGAAGGTTTTGAGGAAAAAGAGCTGACTTGACTGTTGCATTTAAAGTCCAATCATTTTTTAAATGTAGAAACACAAGGCTAAATTTCACAAAGAGCAGGAAGATAACTGACCAGATAATAAGATTTTTTTGATGTTGCTTCAGATAAAAATATTAGTCAGGAATGAAGCAGAACTCCCCTTTGAGAAAATGCCGTGGATCGTTTACACCTATCTTTCTCAGTAATTGTCCATGGAATGTGGGCATCACTGGCTACGTCAGCTGTTGTTGCCCATCCTAGAACTGAATGGCTTACTAGGCAGTTTCAGAGGGCAGTTAAGAGTCAACCATGGTGCTGTGGGTCTGATGTCACATTTAGGGCAGGCCAAGTAAGGACAGCCTATAACTATTAGCGAACTAGATGGGTTTTTATGATAATCAGTGACAGCTTCATGGCACCATTTTCAATTCCTTATTTATTAATTAATTGAATTGAAATTCCATCAGCTGCTCTGGTGAAATTTAAAGCCATGTCCTCATAGCATAACCCTGGGTCTCTGAACACTAGTCCAGTGACACTGCCGTAGAATCACCATCTTCCTCATCCAGGAGGTGGGGAGGTGCAAATAGGGTTTTGGTTCAGCATCCACCCAAAAGACACCTCTTAGAGCTGAGAATTCGTTAACATGGGGTGTTAGTTAACTCAGTTGGCTGGATGGTTTGTTTATACTGAAGAGTAATGCCAACAGTATGGGTTCAATTTCCTGCATTGATTGACATTACAATGAAGTACTCTTCTTCTCCAATCTCTCCCCTCACAATGTGTGGCCACCCTCAAGTTGCTATCTCTAATGAGAGAGCAGCCCTATGGTTTGATAGGAGGGAATCGAGAGAGAGATTCAGGCATCACAGTTCCTCATCAGATCTTTAGATCTTGTCTATATCTATTTCCAATAATGTGCTCACATTGGAAACCTCTCTTGTTTAAATGGGCTGAAAAACTCATTGTCCTATGCCATTCCCCATAATTTATACAGCAAAGTAATTTATAAGACGGTATTGAAGGCCAAGAAATCCAAGAGCTAGAGATGATACTGCTAGGAATTATATTGCTGATGCATTACAAATACTCACAGTGTTTAAATTCAATCTAATTGCCAGTGGCAATACAGGGTCTGCAACTCTCTTGAGACCTGCTGTGCTGAAGCTAAAACAAAAATGAAATTTGTATGTGAGAAGTACAAATAAGTGCATTTGATCTCACCAACATATATCATTTATGATGCAATTTTAAATGTACTTTGGGACTCTGGGAGAAAATGAAGTGTTGGACCAAAATCAAATGAATGTTTAATTCTCTACATTTTGTCTTGGATGTCAAGCTGTTCTCTTATCTGTTTTGTGGTTTGGGACTGTTAACTAAAAGCTTTTGCATCATATTAATTATATGGATATGTTGTATAAGCCTGTTTGTAAAGGTTTTAATAATTTCTGTGATGTCCATTAGTTTATTCTTTACTAAATCAGCACACACAAAAAATAATTATTTTGTCAAGATTAAACAAAGTGATAAAACTTTGAAATTGTATTTTCACAAGAGAAACACATTCTTCTGTGATTCTGCAATCATTGTTTGGCATTAGTATCTGTTTTGCACTTCCTGAAGAAGGGCTTATGCCTGAAACATCGATTCTCCTGCTCCTCGGATGCTGCCTGGCCTGCTGTGTTTTTCCAGCACCACATTTTTCAACGCAGGGAGTGTATTGCCAACTGTGCTGTATTGGACTGATACAATGTAAAGATACATTCTTTACCAATGCTTCATCTTGAATTGTTTTCTTTGGTAATGCCTTGCCATGGCTTCCAGTCTCAGTGGGAGGTCAAGGAGGCCCACCTTTACTGCAGCCAGAACAGGAATCATATTTGAGCCACTACTCTTATTCTGAGCATATGTTATTTTAGACTTGCCCTGTATCGAATGTATTGGAATTCATTATTTTAGAAGGGTTATGGGGAATGAATTTTATGTTCCTTCGAGTGAGGAGATTAATTCTGGGGAAGAAAAAATATTTTGTCATCTTGCACCAAAAATCTAAATCAACACTGATAGGTTTATATGGATCATAAATTCGAGCACCTCTGTTTTGTGCCAAAATGTACCTCAATGCAACGTTGAACAAGCAGCTTTGCAGGATATAACATTTATTGGCTTTAATTGTCATTGAGTTTGGTGCCTTGTCATCCTACTTTAATGTCTTATAATATATTTTTACAGAGATAAAAGCATTTGTCATTTAAATGAATCATGTTGGAATGTATTTGTGAGTGATTCTTGTCTTTAGCCCTTCCATTCTTGGTATCATTCATGGAATCTTAATTGTAACATATAACATGAAAACATCAAATTCACAAAATGAATATTTCCTTACATCAGAATCAGAAGTTCCACACTTAGAAAACTAACATTAATCCTACTTTTTACAAAGCTGTCAAGAACACAGAATAACAGATACTCAAATTTTAATATTGCATTGTGAATGATTATTAATGACAGAGTAATATCTACTCAAAGTTGCCAC
This sequence comes from Chiloscyllium punctatum, assembly GCF_047496795.1. NCBI lineage: Eukaryota > Metazoa > Chordata > Chondrichthyes > Orectolobiformes > Hemiscylliidae > Chiloscyllium > Chiloscyllium punctatum. The sequence continues at coordinate 68,476,619 of NC_092761.1, read as the reverse complement.
AAAATTAATAAATAAGCATGTTTTAAATTCTTTATGAGTGATCTTGTTGATAAGATCTTTTCTGTTTATTTCAAAATTAATTTGTAACAGGAGCCTTGATGAACCCAAAACATTTATTATTCAAATTTGAGAGATCTAAGATCACTTCTCTCTTTTTTCCCCCTCCATTTTTCTCTATTTTTTTGACTAGAGATGTTGAATCTTATGCCTGGATCTGTGCCCAAATGATTATCCTTCATGTGTGGGGAAAGAAGCAACTCCTGGCAAAGTACAGAAGCTATAAAAGCATTGAACTAAGACTTCATCCTTTACTCACCAGCTCTCAAAACATGGAGAACATGTGGTAGGTGGGAATGGATATCGATTCTGAACCAGTTTTCCCTTTGATGGTTAAGACCATAAGAGTATAAGAAAGAGGAACAGGAGTAGGCCATCCAGCCTCTTGAACTTGCTCTACTTTTCAATAGGATTGCGGCTAATCTGACATTCCTCACGTCCAATTTCCTGCATTTTCTCCATAACCCTTGACTGTCCTACTGATCAAAAATCTATCTACCTCAGCCTTAAAAATATAGACCAGGACCCTGCTTTCACAGCTCATTGCAGCAAAGAATTCTAATGAAACATAACCCTCTCAGAAAATAAATTCCTCCTCATCTCAGTCTTAAATTGGTACCCCTTTGCTCTGAGATTGTGCCTTCTGGTCCTAGACTCTCCCAAAGTAGTGGAAGTGAAACATCCTGTCAACATTTACTCTGTCAGGTCCTTTAAGAATCATATATGCCTTACTGAGATCACCCCTCATTCTTCAAAACTCCGGTGAGTAGAGTCCCAACTTGGTTAACCTACTATCACAAGACAATCCTTCCAATCCTGGGATCATCTTAGTTCCTGGTTATTGAGGCCATTTACAGAATCATTACCACTGGTTGGCTTACTATGCTTGTCACACACCACAGATCTGGCATAGTTTTCCATGGTTTGTATTGCTCGATTTCTGAGTTTGCATGAATTGAAATGTCACTACCGTTACCATGTTGCATTTCTCTTCTTCTTGTGCTTTTTAAAAACTAAGTATTGAGGTACCGATCATGCATAAGGATCAGTTAACACAAAAAAATCCATGATTCATTTATTGAGTGGAGAAGTTACTAATAGTATGACAAAGTTGGAGAATTTAAACTTATTTCTGAACTTCTTTGGGTCTCACAGCATATTGAACTTGAATCACGTTAACACATTACATCTTTTCCCCTCTAGTATTGTACTTACACAACATAACCACATCCATTTATAGGTGTTCCATAACACATATTACTGTGGATGGTGAGTGTTCCCACTGAAAGAGAGATGTTGTGAAAAATCAGTTCAGTGAGCAATCATTCCAGATTTGGCTATAATCTCTTGTGACCATGCTTCTTAAAAATGAAATCTGCTTTTAGTTTCATAACTATTTCGTGATTACAAATTGGAACTGATGTGAGCAATCTGAAAGTCCTTTCTGATTATCACAAAATATGCTGGCTGATTGCTTCTACGATTTATTTTTCAAGGATTTTCTCACACAGTTATAATTTGGTAGTGACCTGTATGACATTGCTTTATTGGAAATTTGCCCCCCTATCACTTGTGAAGGACATGGACAGATAATAGAAGATAAGGGTTACAATTCGTAAGAGAAGCAAGAGCATGCCTACCTACATGTGCATAGATGATTGAAAGTGGTATTACAAGTGGAGATAGCAGTTAATAAGGCAATTTCATCAGCTTTCTTAATAAGGAAATAGAGTGCAAAAACAAGGAAATTATTCTGAGTTTTCTACAAAGACAATTGTTAGACCACAGTTTGTTTTAATTCATTTGTGCAACAAGGACATTGCTGGCTGGGCCAGCATATGTTGCCCATCCCTAGTTGCCCTTGAGTAGGTGGTATTGAACCAATGCAGTTCACCTGCTGTGGGTTGACCCTCAATACTGTTAGGGAGGGAATTTCCCGGATTTTGACCCAGCGACATTGAAGAAACTGCAACATATTTCCAAGTCAGGATGGTGAGTGACTTGGAGGGGAACTTGAAGGATGTCCTGTTCCTATGTATCTGCTGCCCTTGTCCTTTCAGATAGAAGTGGGCATCAGTTTGGAAGGTGCTGTCTGAGGATCTTTGGTGAATTTCTGCAGGTCATCATGTAAATAGTACACACTACTTTGCCTGAGAATTGATGGTGGAGGGAGTGGATGCTTGTAGTTATAGTGCCAATCAAGTGGGCTGCTTTGTCCTGGATGGTGTCAAGCTTCTTAAGTATTGTTGGGGTTGCACTGATCCAGGCAAGTGGGGAGTATTCCATCACACTCCTGACTTGTGCCTTGTAGATGCTGGACAGGTTAAATATAGTGTACAATTTGGGGCATTACACAATAGGAAGGATATGTGAATGCATTGGAGGAAGTGCAGAAGAGGTTTACAAGAAGGAGCCCAGGGATGAGAGACTTCAGGAATGAGAAAAAATTGGAAAAGTTGGGATTGATTTCCTTGGACAGGAAAAGACAAAGAGGAGATGTGAGAGATGTTTTCAAAGGCATAAAAGGTGTCCACAAAGAAGATAGGAAGGAAGTAATTCTGCTTATAGAAGGATTGAGAAAAAGAACACAGATTTGAAATAATTTGCAAACACCAAATGTCAGATTAGAAAAAGGTTTTTTACACAAAGAGTGGTTCCGATTTGGAATGCACTGTCTGCAAATAAAATGGAGGCAGGTTCAACTGAGGCACTTGAGCGGGCATTCCGTGATTATTTAAACAGAGACGATGTGCAAGGTATGAGGAAAGGGCAGGAAAAAGGCACCATGATAATGCACATTTGAAGAGCCGGTGCTGGTACTATGGGCCAAATGGTCTCCTTTTTCACCATAACATTTCCATGATTCGGTGAAATGTTAGAGGACAAAGAGATGTATCTCAACAAGCTTTACCATTTCTTTTGAATTAATTTTGTTTTTAGCCATTTATATATAGTGACAGAAAGAAAAGTGGAAAAGAGCAGAATCCAGATCAAAATGTCCCCTATCACTTATTAGAAATAAATAGAGGACCCTTACTCCCAGTTAAAACATTTTTTATCTCTGTATTGATGTTTTTGAATGTTTTGATAGTCTCAATGACTGGTTTAGTTCGGCTGATTCATATATTCTTTGCATCTTCTCTAAGTATTGTTTGTGCTAATATTGTGTAAACATGTGTGTGTATGCCTATTTGTGTTTGTGTGTCTCCAGTCTCAGAGAAGTGCCTCCATGATGTTCACCATCTTCGCAACAAAACAAAAGAAATAGTAGAACCATCGAGGATAGATAACAACTTAATGGATGTTAAGGCTGTGATTCAATTCTGCACTGAATTGGTGACAACATATATTGTTAAAATTCCCTATTGATATCACATGAGATATTATCACTTCAGGAACCACAGCAGTTCAAGAAAAAGACCCACACCACTACTCAAGCAGATAAATGCAGCTTTTATCAATATTTTCCATGTGCCAAGACAGAATTAGAAAAAAAGATTTTGAATTGCATTGAATTTTCATAGACAAATGTTTGTGTTTGTCCTGATTCATCGAGCAAAAAGAAAATTGATCTCCATGCATTCTGAGATTTGCATGTGTTTACGCTGTGATCTATTTTCTGTTCTTAGGGAAATGTAAAAACATGTTTTCTTTTTTACAATTGGTTACCTGAAAAACAGAAATGTTTGGACCTTTCATGTATGGTAGTTACATTGTAATATGAAACACAAAGTGTTATTTGCAAGAAAATGCACAATAGAGGAATGTCAAAAAAACTTTAGATTCAGATTGACAATTATAGGTACTTCCAAAATAAGCGGAAAGCAGACAAGATGATACTTAGCTTGTCAATTCTGGTGGGACAAAATCCCAGAGGATTCTATCAAATGATCTCCCACTTCCAACCGTCCAACCAGCACATTCCTGCCATTGGTCTTCTGCCACATTTATCCTCACAGCACAACAACTCTTCATGCTATCTGGATTCCAACAGACTCTTTCCCTACCTGACTGGATAATTTCTGACTGTCAGCAAAGCATCTCTTTTCCATTTTCCTATGTTTATATTATATCCAATGTTTAGTCACGTACATCACAGTCTTCAAGAATCAATTCAAAGATCCCAATCAATACAATTTAATGGATTTTTAAATTTCAGGCATTGAAATGTTCTGCACTGGATGGCTAAAATTAGTCGATGGGAAGTCACATGGAGCACATCCCTTTATTTCCATTGCATTTCCCTGGTGTACAAAGCTATCTACTGCTATCAGTCCTCAAAGCAATACAGACAAAAACTTGTCCCTCTCTGCCTGACAGCCCTCACACTCTCTAGTTCCACAAGTGCCAATTTTCAGAGTTGATGCTAAATTATGTAAATTTAAGAACATAAAATGTTACAGTTATCAAATGTTACTCTCAGAGATAATCTTTCACAAAGTGAACCTGACTTGTTTAATCACCTCGGTAAAAAAATTGATCCCACATGTGCGACCAAAGACTGCTGCTTCATCATTGGTTGCACTCACTTGACATCCACCATCTATTTAAGCATGTCACTGCTTAACTACTCCTCCAACAACTCTAATGTTGTTAACTAAAATCAGGAACTGACACTAGCAATGTCAAAAATTGACAACGTTTTAAACATGTAGCCAAGGCATGTGAAATATGTGAATTTGTAAATAATACTGCAAGATCTCCAACCTAGCATGCTTGGGACAAGGTCACTTCAAGACAAATTTCAAAACTTTCTGGATAATAAATTAATGTTAGATTGCCTAACTACAAGAATGTGAACTGGAAAATCCCATGCACCATCCCATATATCAACTTGATGATTTTCACATTTTAATTTTAATTTTGCCACATTTTCAGCTTCTCTTGTTCAAATTTGGATCACCATAATGCTGAATAATTACCCTCCTCCTACTCCTCCCATCAGCCACCCATCCCTTTCTCTGTTGTTCTGTGTTTAAGGCTCTCAATAATGCCTTTTTCCACCTGATTTTAGACCTTACATATCTCCTTTTTCCTGGCAGCCGTATATGCATCAGCCAACTCACCTAATTTCCCCTCCCTCCCCGCAATAAATGACCATACCATTTCAATCTCTTCTTGGCTATTTTCTTTGATGCTCCCACAATCCTTGCTAATCCCCTGATGTGCTGGTTCCTGACCTTGTCACTTTCCCACACATCCATCTCAGCAGCCACATCTCAGTTGTTGTCCATCTCTTCATGTTGTTGGCCAAATTTCCACACCCGTATAACAAGGCTAGTCTCAAAATTGTCTTGTCAACTCTATTCAGTTTTAACGATACATTTCTATCAGTTAACACTTGATTGTTGACCCCTTAGCGGGCAGGCCAACGCAGATCATTGCCAGTCCCAAGACCAAATTCAATGAGATAGTTAGGGCAGGAATGACATCGGGCCTTAATCAGACAAAATAGAAGCAGGAATAGGCCATTTGGCCTGTTGAGCCTGCTCTGTCTTTCAGTGTGATCATGACTGATCAGTACTTTGTTCCTGCTTTCTGCGTATACTCTTTCGTCACTTCAGCTCTAAGAACTATATTTAATTCTATTATGAAAAAGCTTTGGTCTCAACCACTTTCTATGGCAGAGAAAACAACTACTCTCTGAGTGAAGAAATTCTGTCTATCGTTTGAATATTTTTGCTGCATGCTCAGTGTTGGCACAATTTTTTAAAAATCAGGTCCTTTTGCAACCTGACTCTGATGCAATTTGACTTGATTATCTCCTGAGAATTTGAGTGTGGCACCGCAAGGAAGATAAATGCAATAAGGCAATGTAAAGCCTGTGTCACACAATGCTTAGGAGCCCACCTGATGTTGAGTTAACTATGTCACCTGCGTAGACTCTGCACATTAAAGTTTTAACTGGTGCAGGAAGGATTCTGCACATACATTGATGCACTCTGCAGGTTGATTGAAGTTCCAGTCGGTAAATGTAAAGAGAACCCTGCCTTCCTGAAGTCTAGTGAAAGCAAAACCAACCTCCGTCAATATGTTTCTTTGGTTTTGTAACAAACATCTTAGTTTCCTCACCCCAGATTCTAAATATCCTCCTGATCCTGTGTTTTGTACTTGCACAGGGAGCAGAGATGTTCATGTAGTTGTTAGTGTCCGCAGTATGTAATAATTCTGCTTGTGGAGCACAATCAGTTTTGAAGAAAAGAATGTGCAGTATTACCCAGCAGTGCCTGTGACTGTAGTTGAAGCTAGCTGTGTGTTACTGATGTAGACACACAAGAGTGACTCACGTTTATTGCTAACTTTGGCAGCCGTACAAAAAGCTTATTATGGCAAAGCACAAATTGCAGAACGGGTGCATTTTTTGATGTGGTGAGTGACCTATGTGCAATTTGTATTATAGGAAAGGGGCCAAGGTATTTCAGAACATCATTGTGATAGGGCAGAGTGTATTCATTTGGTTCCAAAAAATCCAAAATGAAATCCTTTCATTATCCCATTTGTTCTATTCATGGTGCTATATAATTCACCTGCCAATTCCCCATATTTTTCCGTTCAATTCAATCCAATTCCCTTTTGATGGGTACAGCTGAACCTCCTTTTTCTCACTTTGTAAGGAGCGCTTTCTGGGTTGTAACAATTTTTTTTAGATTACAGTATGGAAACAGGCCATTTGGCCCAACAAGTCCACACTGACCCTCTGAAGAGTAACCCACCTGGACCCATTCCCAATATTTACCCCTGACTAATGCACCTAACAATTTAGCATGGCCAATTCACCTGACCTACACATCTTTGGATTGTGGGAGGAAACCGGAGCACCTGGAGGAAACCCACACAGACACGGGGAGAATGTGCAAACCCCACACAGACAGTCACCCGAAGAGGAAATCGAACCTGGATCCCTAGTACTGTGAGGCAGCAGTGCTAAACACTCAGCTACCATGCCGCCAACTTGTTGAGCAATAAAAAACACTTTCCTCAGTTTGTTTCTGGTGCTTGAAGCAATTACCAATTGAAAAGTAAAATTTGATTTGCATGGCTGCCATGCATACACAGATGCAGCCTGTGGTATTAGCTGGCTCTGAGGAGATAGGCTGCAGAAAGCATCTATGCATGTGCCGTTGATGACTTGTGCAGTTGATGTTATCATCAGAGCATGTGGTGCTGACAAAGGGCTCGGAAAGCGAGGCCTGAACAATTATAATGAATACTGTTTCAGAGTCTCAGTAATGGGGGTTAGATTAAAATTTTAAAAGACACAGATCAGAGAGAAGGATATGAAAAATGGTTTATGATCATGTTATCCTCATGAGATAGCAAGATGTGACCAGCAGGTTGGAGTTGTTCTCACTTTGTGTGTATTTTGGGTGTAAAAAGAAGGAAAACAAATGCTGGGCCAGTAATTGTTGGGCATCGAGTCAATTTGAGATGGGTCAGAAGGAGAATTCAAGAATGTAATTGTTTACCATAATCTTTTGTGATAATCTGCAGTGAGCAGGTGCAATCGTATATAGGCCAGGCCTTTAGATTTGCTTACAAATGGACCTAGCACTGTTTTCAGTTGGATGGCCAGAGGACACTGGGGTATTCTCACGAACTAGGTATACAGTGCAGAACAATTATGTGACAGTTGGATGCTTCAGCTTCTGTTGTTACCCCCTTAGAGCAAGTGCTATGTCATCCAATTTTTAAACCAAGGTATTCAAGGAAATATTGCAGCATAGTCAAGATATAAGGGAGTAACATAAGGAAATTATAAGGGTGATTAACAGGTTTCAGTTTTAAATTGTATTTCAAGATTCGTGAATTAGCGGTCAAAGATTTGCTGAGTTGTAACTTAAAATATATTCTAGGGTTTGCTATGTGTTCGTTACAAATCATCAGAACAAACAAGAAGTAATTTAATATTTGAAATATGATCAGAATACATTGTGTGCCCAGTAATGATTGATCTTGTGTATAAGTTGACCCCTGAATTTAGCTAAAAATCCAAACACTTTCCACTTACCACCCACTCACCACCAAAGTCAAACTCATTATAGAGCTATAGAGTCATACAGCATGGAAACAGACCCTTCAGTCCAAACAGTCCATGCCAACCATAATGCCAAACTAAACTAGTTCCACTTGCTGCACTAGGCCCACATCACTCCAAATATATCTAATTCATGTACTTACAAAATGCCTCTTAAATGTTATAACTGTACCCGCATCCACCACTTCCTCTGGACATTCATTCCATGCACGAACAACTCTCTGTGTAAAACATTTGCCTCCCATGTCTTTTTAAAATTGTTCTTCATTCACCTTAAAAATATGACCCCTTCTTGATACAAGTCTGCTAATTCACAGAATCAAAACATAGCACACTATCAAAGATAATTGTTCAGGTCCTCATGTCTGTGATCATCAACTCATGGCATTACAGTGACTAACTCACTTCACACTCTGATCCTTTCAATTCCACTCTATAATACAACAATGCAGTATGAAAGAGAGATATCATATACGAACCCATTTCTAACTTAACTTCACTGAGATTGCAGAGCATTCAAATTTTTATGGATGAGCTACAGAAATCAAAATTCAGATAGGAATGTTTGAGATTGGAAGAAGCTGTGTACACGGCTTTGGCAGATCTTTCGAATAAATATACAGATAGAGGGAAACCTAGGTTGTGGCTACAGTTCAAATTATGTAATAGCGAAGTGCATTAATAAAAATCACCAGAATAGACTCACAAGCCTGGATTTTTTTAATCACAAGACAAAGCCTCTCTATCACAGTAAAAATCACAGAAAATGTGAAGTCCAATCCACTGAACTTGTCATTTCAAATTTTTGCAAAGGAGGATTTGGAAACACCCCTGTCTTCACACGTGTTTTTGCAAAGAAACTTGGCCAGATAATTATCAGCTGCCCTCATTTAAGCTCCATTTTGTGTCGCCACTGTTTGAAACCCAAAGCGTAGAGAGCAGATCAAGTTAAAACAGATCAAAACAGGTCAATCACAATGTATTTATTTTGGATTGCCCAGATACTGATTTGGAGAGTTGAGGTAATCTTGTGTCTGTGGGTCAAGGGCATCTTTGATGGAAAGGAGGGGGATATGGAGTAGCAAGTGTGCTTGAAGGTATCAGGTACCTTTTAGGAGTCAAGTACACTCTGTTAGGGCAAAGTGGATGATAACATACACTTTGTGATTCGTAAAAGGAGACAAAATTATGCCTGAAAAGTGTTTAAACCCATTGCAACTGTTAATATGTAAAAGGCCAGACAAACTATCAAACGTCTTTCAAATTCTTTAACTGTCAAAGAGCTGTCAGAAAAATGTGTGGAGTTAAAAAAATTAACTTTTTTTTAAATGCACCTGTTCTGCAAGCCATTAAAGGATTCTGCTGCATGACGGATTTCCCAGTCTATCATTTTCCTAATGGAGTGCTTGACAAGAACACAATTTGATTCACAACTCTTAACTATTTATAGAATAAGATTTTTGTTTTATTTTCCTGAGAGATTATGTATTTAAATGAAATGTTTGTTTTCATAAGGGATTAGTTAAAGGAATTTCAATATATTTGATAATTATTTTGTGTCAATGGCTTTTTTTAAAAATAGTGACAACATGAGGAAACACATAACTACATTTTATGCCAGCATGGCTCCTTAGGTTTGTCCCTGGTGAATAGTCGATAAATTGGTATGGAGAGGGAATGGCAATGGTGGTGAAGGGGGACACGCGTTGGTAGTAAGTTGGCAAAAACACTGTACAGGGCTATTGGGCAGGTAAAGGGCTTAGGACAGTATTCAGGCTATGGGTTGGCATTGATGGGTGGTAGGGAGTATATGGGGAAGGAGACATGAAGGTTGATGGGTATAGAGTGATTTTTGGTTTCTTTGATTGGCAGACCTTGTACCCAGCCTTCATCAACAGAGAATGGCATCAGCTGTCATTCTGGGGTCATCCAGTCTGCTTACCAGGGAACCTTGCTACCCCAGAATGAAAATCTCACATTCCAGGCTAGTTTTCCTTTGGGTTATGTTTGCGAGGCCAGGAAATCTTCCATCTCCATTCCCCTGATCAAGAAACGAAAGTTGGGGATTCTGTTTTTGGTGAATCTATCTGAATTTACATCCAGAAAGAAGAAAAACGATGTGTGCATTGTAAATTTCAAAGTCAGTCTTGGAGGGTGTACTGCGTGTGCGAAGAAAACCAATTTTTTATTGTGACAGAAGATTAAGATCTTACCTAATTTGAAATAACAATTTAATAATCAAACTATCATTTGGCTCTCTTTGCATGGTTTCTTGTGGCAGAGTTGGCCTGAACAGGTTCTGAACCACAAACCCGACAACAGCGAGATGATAGGAGAAGGTTGATTTCAACACTTATAGTCATAAAGATGTACAGCACAGAAGCAGACCCTTTCGTCCAACCCGTCCATGCCAACCAGATATCCCAACCCAATTTAGTTCCACCTACCAACACCAGGCCCATATCCCTCCATACCCTTCCTATTCATACACCCCAGATGCCTTTTAAATGTTGCAATTGAACTAGCCTCCGCCACTTCCTCTGGCAGCTCATTCCACATAGGCACCAACCTCTGCGTGAAAAAGTTGCCCCTTTGATCTCTTTACCAACCATCTATTTCTTTGCTAAATGTTTAGTCTTAGAAACTTGACTTTTATACAGCTACAAACAGTAATCTTATCATTGTTTCTAAATGGTCAATGTGTCAAACTTGCACTTTATTGCTTTGTACTAGCCTGACATATGTATGATATAATTGATTGTATATGATAATGTCATGGTGATATGTAGCAAGGCATTATGGGATATCAGCAGCTATGTGCAACAGGTTGAATAAAGGGTAGAACTGTTTACACTAGTAGGAGATATACTTACAGAGCAGTATTATACACAATAATGGAAAACAAGAGTTGCAGAAGCCTAGCAGAGTCAGACAGCAGTCACTTGTAGGTAAGGAAAAACTATGAGAAGCTACAAACTATCAGAAGAGACAAGAATAGTCATTTCTTCATTGTGCAGAATAGAACACTTAAACCTTGTCACAACAAAAAATAATATGCTTGATGATTTTCTTCATACACTAGGATATGTGAGGAAATGCTTGGGACTAGATTCTTATTAGAACATGTTTGAGAGGCATTTATACACCCAGCACTGCAAAGCACTTCATATTACTGTTGATAGTGGTGGAGCCTACCAAAGGTTAACTTAACATTTGCATTCTACTCAATAAGCTGCTTATCCAGCACACATTTCAGTGACAATAATGTGTATCACATTGTAGTGATTGTAATGAGCTCAGCCAGCTGGATCACATAGAATATGAGTTCCCTGATTGAGGGTGTTAATCTGTTCCAATCAGGGAGCCCTGACTGACAGATAAGAACAAGAGGGCAGAGGTGGGTACTGCAGATGCTGGAGATTAGAGTCAAGATTAGAGTGGTGCTGAAAAAGCACAGCAGGTGAGGCAGCATCCGAGGAGCAGGAAAATTGATGTTTCGGGCAAAAGCCCTTTATCAGGAAAGATAAAAACAGGAGTGTCAGACATCCTGTTCACTCTGAGAGCTGGCTCTGAGGAATCTGGATCAGTGTCAAGGAATCTCTACATGTAATTAAAGGGTGACTTGGTGATGGGATGCTGGCCTCTGTGGAGTCGTTTCACACACCACTGCACAAAATTAAATGATAGGTTTTGAATATCATTCAAAAATACAACCTGACCAGTCAATAATATGAAAAAGTTTGTGCAATAGATCTGCCAACCCTGTGCATCATTTTTTTAAAAGTAGAATAGCATTGACTGTTTTCCAGGGGTAAAAACAATGACTGCAGATGCTGGAAACCAGATTCTGGATTAGTGGTGCTGGAAGAGCACAGCAGTTCAGGCAGCATCCAAGTAGCTTCGAAATCGACGTTTCGGGCAAAAGCCCTTCATCAGGTATTATCACATCTGTCACAAAGAAACATTTCATAAATAGTTCTGCATTGATTTGCACTGAAACGATGTCATTCCACATTCAGTACACTTCTCTGAATTACTTTATTGCCATTTTTAGCGACAGTTAGGGTTCAGATGTGGATTGACACATACAGACATCCATTTATGATTAGCACTTGCATCAATTCTTTTGACTCATCTAATGCCTGCCTGAGTCACTGAAAGTCCCAACAACAAAAACACTAGTGTCACCTCTAAGAAGCACAGGCCATTGTTGAAAGAATACACAGAAATGGAGTGCTGTAGTGCATTTTTAATTTAGCTCTTTGGATATGCCAGCACATCCATTAGTTTGGGCAAAGAAAAGGCAAGGCTCAATGAAGTACATAATGAAGAAATTGGAACTCTTTGAATTGTTTGCTCTGTTTGCTTGGGAGAAGGTGCCTCTTTCTGGGTAGATTTTTATGTGACCTTAGACTGTTGCTATGGTGACGAGCACAGCTAACTCTTTTAGCCAAAGTTGCATAAAGAGTCATTTTTGGCAGGATGAAAAGTAATATGCCATCATTTACTTCATAGGCACGGAAGTTGAATGTGGCCACATAATCCAGTTTTAGCTCACAAGTCACGGAAAGAACTTGCTTATGTCACATCTTTGGACAAAATTCCTGCAGCAGCCATTTCATCAGGCACAGGTGACAGACTACTCTGTTAGCTGCTGAAAATTACCTGAACTAATAGAAGATTAAGGAAAGAAAGTTATGTTCTTAAGAGGTTTCCTTTGAGCATCATTGAGAGTTCCAGCCTATTCTCTAGTCTCAAGTGATAAATGTACAATTTGAATAAAATGACCCTTGGGGAGGAAGAGACAGAATTTCTCCGTGCACTGTATCTAATGAAGTTGCAAAATCACTTATATAAGAGCTGAATTGTAATTGCATCACAGAGTGTAGGGAGAAACTTTTACCCACAGGTTGAGGAATAATTTGAATGCATAACTCCTGATGTTTTAGTGAGCTATTATCATTTCTGATTTGTGAGGGCCTCAGGGAATATGGGAAAGGCAGTGCGAGTTTGGACACTGAATGAGGACAGGTTTGATGATTGACTATTGCTGGGACATTTGAGGAGAGACAGTTATACAGTAATAATGTCACTGGACTAATAATCCAGAATCCCAAGATACTGTTCTGGGGTCATGGGTTTGAATTCCACCATAACAAATGGTGAAATTTGAAATCAACAAATAAAAAACTAGCCTGGCAAGCATGTTACCACTGTGGATTCTTGTGAAAACCCTTTTGCCACGTTCTTTAGAAAAGGAAATCTGTCATCCTTACCAATGATGGTCTACATGTGATTCACCAGACCCACAGCAATGTGGTTAACCCTTAAGTTCCCTCTGAGAAGTTAGGGATGGGCAATAAATATGGCTCAGCAAGTGACATGCATTTCTCAATTTTACATGACTCTCATAGTAGAATCCCTACAGTGCAGAAACAGACCATTCAGACCATCAATTCTGCACTGACCCTCCAACAAACATCACACTTCCCCATCCCTGTGACCCTGCATTTCCCATGGCTAATCAACCTAGCTGCACATCCCTGGACACCTAGCATGGCCAACCCACCTAACCTGCACAGCTTTGGATTGCGGGAAGAAACCAGAGAACCTGAAGGAAACCCATGCAGAAACAAGAAGAACATGCAAAGTCTACATAGACAGTCACCCAAAGCTAGAATCGAGCTCAGGTCCTAGTGTTGTAAGGCAGCAGTGCTAACCACTGAGCCATTGTGCCATACACCCACGAGCAGGTTTTAAGAAATCACTGTTTTAAGTCTTTCCATGAAGGAGGAGACTAGCCTTCAATGCAATTCACTGGCAAGATCAATAAGGAATGAAATCAGCAAGTTTAGCAGTTGTTAACAGCTGCTGGTTATCCTTGAAGCAGAGGGGATGGGGAGGGGAGTGACATTACAAATTCATCTTTTAGTGGTGATCTTTTGCCTTTCACAGTAAGTAGGTAATTCGCTGTGTTTGACATTGAGTAAGTCTTCAAGAATGGACGACTGCTTGTTATATAGGTAAAAACAAGGACTGCAGATGCTGGAAACCCGAGTCTGGATTAGAGTGGTGCTGGAAAAGCACAGCAGGTCAGGCAGCATCCAAGGAGCAGGAAAATTGACGTTTCAGGAATAGAGGCAAGGAGCCTGCAGGGTGGAGAGATAAAATGTTATATATCCAATTCCAAACCAAGGATATTTTGCTTGATTTATGTCCCACATTCACCACCATCAAAATGTTGCTGTGGGGGTGTCTGTGTTTCATACCACTGGGGAAACTTACAGCTAATAATAGATGTTTGCAAATCTGCTGTTCCAGAACATTAGGAAAAGGACCTAACTGAAGCTGGATAGATTGAGTTCACGTATTCTCTGAGCAGGTGCTGTTTGTAGGCCATCATTATCAATAATAAAATGTAATTTCCAAATTTCAGATCTGCTCCCAAACATTTTTCAGATTCAACATTATTAATCAATCCAGTCAGTGGTTCCCATGTCACTTTACTGAGTAATGTCTACTCCTAAATAGCATGACCAAGAAACAAGTTACATTTAATATTGTAGAAATATTCAAAGGTACTTCACAGAAATATAATCAGACAAAATTTGTTACTCATCCAATTAAAGCAAGGAGCTGAGGCAGAGATGGGCGAAATGTGACCCAGGACCAGAACAGTAAAGGTCCTTTATTAAATAAAATGGTACAATAATCTCACATTTGTGTTTCCTAACCTTTTTAAAGATAGACTAATTCCATTTCAATGAGGTAAGTCCAAAAACAAGTCATGGAATCATACGGACAGAGGCCATTCAGCCCAAAGTTTTTTGCCAGTTTGTTGAAAGGTGTTCAGTTAGCCCCTTTTCCCTGACTGTCATCAAATCAACATCAATGAATTGGTTTGCTTGGTGATTTTTAAGAGCATACAATGAAATTTCCGTTATATCCCAATGAGCTCCTCCCCGGTTCTAGCAGATAAAATGCTGCTAAGACCTTATTCACAGGCTAAAGATCTGCTTTTCTTCTCAGCCATTTCTCGGAATCTGGCAGAATCTACATTCAGGGAACAAGACTCAGTCCTGGTCTGGTTGGGTTTCTTTCTCACAGCACACCTCCTGAATAGACATCGGGCTGTGTGTTTGTCATGATTGATCTTCACTGGGAAGTTTGACCCTGTCTGTCTCCAGGCTGGCCAAGAGGACTGTCTGTGAAGCTGGTTACTATGCTTCTAGGTGGAAGGTCCCTTAGAAAATATCTCCTGCTGTTCGCAAATTAATAACATCATTCAGACATAATGAGCAATGATAGCTTAGAGAAAAGAAGTTAAATCAGCATAATCACCCAATCTCTTATCTAGAATGAGTTAATGATCCTACTTTCTCAGAGAGCAATGACACATAAGTACCATTGCTCCACACACTGGTTCTCTTAGCTTTCCATGCATACATCTCAGCCTTCCTGTACAGGACATTAACTATTTAAGAACAAATATACACTTAGGAGTAATATTCTAATCAAAACAAAACATGCAGTTTCAATCTTGTCTGACAGTTAGGTCCTTTCATAATTGCTAATATTTAGTGTGGTCTTTACCATACAAGGGTAAGACCAGAGCTGAGAAATTCTAATTATCTGGGAGCTGCTCTCTTCAGAAAAGACAAAGTGATGATCTTATAGATATCCTTAGAATTATGAAACAATTTCATACGTAAACATAGCTTCCACATGTGGGAGAGATCAGAATTCAGGGGTCACAAATATTAGGTAGTTATTATCAAGTGCTATAAGGATTTGAAGACCAACTAGTGATTCTTTTTTGTATGTGGAATTGTTTGTGATGCAGACCATTTCCAGTATTCTGTGACAATCTAACTGAACAAGCAACTCCAAAAATCAACAGATGGCAACATTCAATGGGAGGGTATTACAAGTTTTTTCAGCTAGGACACTCAGGACAGTTAGGGTTCAGAGGAGACAGAGGTGGGCTGAAGGCTAATACGTCTGTGAAAGAGTGAGCTCTAGAGTCCATTTTAGGAATGCAATTGAGTTCTATTACTGGGAAGGCAGCTGACAAACACAGATACTGAGTAGGGGGACTCAGTGAGGAGTCAAAAGCAGCTAAGTGGTTCTATAATGTTAAAATGACACCATTGAAAAGTCCAAGGAATTAATACGAATTATAGATAGGAATTGGAAACAGGACTCAGTGGAGTTCCTGGGGAGCTGAGAAAGTTGAAAAATCATTCTGGGTTCGGTAAAACATAAGGGCTTGAAATTAATACAACATTAATACCTCAATGCAATGAGAGAATGTGGTTTGAAAGCTGACAAACAGTATTTTCTTGATGTAACTGAGCAAGATTAAAGCCCAAGGTCAGGACTGTCTCAGTGCAACTAATTTTTGGTGACGAGTAGGAGGAGGTGATGGCCTAACGTTATTATTGCTGCACTGTTAATCCAGTGACCCAGGAATGTTCTGGGGATCTGAGGTCAATTCCCTCCATGACAATCCACTAAAAGATCATCTGGAATTAAGAGTCAATGATAATCATCAATCCATTGTCGATTGTCAGGAAAATCCATCTGGTTCACTAAACGTCCTTTAGAGAAGGAAGTCTGTCATCCTAACCTGGTCTGGGCTACATGTGATTCCAGACACTGGAATTGACTTTTAAGTGCCCTCTGGGCAATTGCAAATGGGCAATAAATGCTGGCCTAGCCTGTGACACCCTCATCCTGTGAATGAATAAAATGAAAATTATGCTCATGAATAACTTCTGAGCAGTTTCAGAGTCTGCAGAATGTGAATTCAGGACAGAAGGATGATTCGCCAGAAAAGGAGTAATTATTGAATCGGTCCTTGACAGAAGAGTTCCCAACCTGAAGTTTAAAAACCAGGCTAACAGAAGTGAAAAATTGTAACCCTTTGTGAATTTAACTGAGATTTGATGACTCATCATGTATTAACTTCTGCAATGATTGCTGAGAAATCCATGGGACTTGTGTGGATCACATTTCACGTTTAGTGTGTGCCATGAGGAGTTTGATCATAGTATATTACACATAGTGTCATAGAATCGTACAGCATGGAAACAGACCCTTCAATCCAACTAGTCCATGCCGAACATAATTCCAAACTAAACTCATCTCACCTGCCTGCCCCTGGCTCATATCCCACCAAACCTCTCCTGTTCATATACTTATCCAAACAACTTTTAAACATTGTAATTGTGCTCAAATTCCCCACTTCCACAGAAAGTTCATTCCACACATAAACAACCCTCTGTATAAACAGTGTGCCCCTCATGTCTTTTTTAGATCTCTCTGCCCTCACCTTAAAAATGTGTCCCCTTGTCTTGAACTTGCCCAGCCTCTGGAAAATATATGATCACCTCTCAACCTCCTATGCTGCAGTGCAAAAAGACCCAGACCATGCAGCCTTTCTTTATAACTTAAACCTTCCATACCCAGCAATATCCTGATAAATCTCTTTTGAACCCTGTTCAGCTTAATAATATCCTTCCTATAACTGGGAGACCAGAATTGGACACAATATTTCAGAAGAGACTTCACCAATATCTTGCACAACCTCAATGTGACTTCCCAACTCCCATACTCAAAGGACTGAACAATGAAGGCAATGTTTACCACATATTATTTCTGGGTGTTAGAACTAAATTTAACAAACGTTGCACTGTATTCATAATTCAAATTTAAAGTAAAGATTTACTGTTTATTCAAAGCAGTGGAATATTGTGGCTTATTGAGGTCCTGGATCTGAACTTTTGTCTACTTTAAAAAAAGTGATTACAATCCCTTACCAGATTGTTACATAATTTGGAGAGCTCATCAGGGATTGCAATATAAATTTGTCCCTCCTGTGATTATAATAAATGACATGAGGTAGTTGGGACCAAAGCACAGGTGGGTTTAAAGCGAAGGTAAAAACAATGACTGCAGATGCTGGAAACCAGATTCTGGATTAGTAGTGCTGGAAGAGCACAACAGTTCAGGCAGCATCCAAGGGTTTAAAGCGAAGCTAAGTAACTACATGAGGCTGAGAGAAATAATAAAATTAAGTTAACTGAAGTAAAATTGGAATGGGGATTGATACAGAGAATAAACAATGCCATTTTTCTTTTGGACTAAGTAACCTGTTTCAGTAAATTGCCTTGATATAATATTACATGACCATCTGAATGCCTCTGTGGTAAAAATGGTTTGAAATAACAAAACTTAGAAGCTTCCCCACAGTTTGACAGCTTTCCAATGATCATTGGCCTTGTTTGCACCAGCAAAGTCAGACTCAATCAACAAGCCATTCAACTTTGATTGAGCTCTTCTGCCTATTGGCTCAATATTCAAGCAACACAGAAAAAGCTGCATTGCTTAATGTAACCATGGTAAACATGATCTCTCTTGGAAGATAATAGATCTCAGCAGAGTGGAGCGACATGATATTGTGAAGCATGATTTTAAAAATTACTTAATATCATTTGAAATGAAAGTGTTGATTTTCTGACAAGGCACACCTGGTGAAGAGGCTTAATTATGGAGAGGAAGCATGTATCCCGAATGATTGGGAACTAATGGGTATCACAGATCTGAATTTGAATAGCCCCAGCAGGCAAGACTCCCTGCCAACTGCTGTGTCGGGAAATGTACCTTGAAGTTTCTCTGTAAAACTACAAGACTAATCTTCACAGTACAACAGAAATAACATCTAGCGTGGTAGAGCTTTTATTACAGTCTTTAAGCCAGATTTCTGTGTCTGGCTCCTCCAGGAATTGTAAAAGAAAACTTGCTTTTATAACCAAACAAACCCAGTGAGATGACAATCTCTCTTTAACACCTTAAAATTACCTCCTCATTAAAACAAAGTCAAAGTCAATTAAAACCATTACTCACAATGCACAAACTAATTATAAGGGAACCTTATTATGGCAAAACCTGTCACACACACGCATTTCCCAAGTACCAAACATTTCCTGAGTTCTTGCTGTAAACAGTGGATAGATTTCAATTTCAATAAAGCTGATTAAGAATGCTTTACCAGTTCCCAGAGCTAACAATAATCTAATTTCAGTGTGATGTAGCAAATAATATAAATGACTTCTTATTAGCTGGTGTCACCTTGGTCTCACTGCAGAAACAGATAAACACAAGAGTGCTGCTTTGTCAGAGGAACTTAAAATGTTAAACCCATCTACCAGTTCTATTGATTCAGATGGAAATGAAAGGTTCCATTAACTTCAATTCCCTTAATAGCACCACAGAAACAACATGTGATTTCATCAGAAGTCAACCATAAAGCCCTACGAGCCTTCACCATCATTCAGTCAGATTCTGCTGATCTTTTACCTCAAATCTTATCCCTTGATTCTCTTGGTATCTAAACATTTGAGGATGGTTATATAATACAAATTCATTTTCTCACCAGCAATTTGTACAAAAAATTGAATCCAGTCACAGTAGAATTTGTTCTTTCATGTTATGTTTGAGGCTCTCACTGAACTCGAGATGCTGTCATTTCTCATTACAACAAAGTTTGAAGGACCTCAGAACAATACATGCAATAAAGCATTTTTCAGAGGATTATGAGAGGTTTGAAGGGCTAACCTTCTTCTCTTCTGACCATAACTCAGATTAGTAATAACAGCTTCTTTCCCGAACTGTGGAAATGACACAGCACAGAAGGGGGCCTCATGGCCAATCTTATCTACTTTCTGGGCGGAGGGGGGGGAAGCCATAGCAAAGTGGTAACATCATTAAACTCACAATGCAGGGGTTGAGCACAATGTCTGGCATCATGTTTTAAAACAAATAAGGAAAGCAGTTGGTGAAATTAAATTCACAGACAAAAATCCAGGATTGAGAGCTAGTCTTGTTCATGAATGGTCTTCAGAGAAAGCAGTCTTCCACCTAGCCCAATCCAGCCAACATGTAGCTCCAGGCTCACAGCAGTGTGGTTGACTTTTACCTGTCCTCAGAAATAGTCCGAGCAAACCATTCAGTCCAAGCTGCAATTTAAAATGATTGGGTGTAATATAGAACCAGATGGCAGAGTTTAAAGTGTTCTGCAAAAGGAGCAAATGTAAGGTGAGAAAACCCTTTGTTGTATGGTTCTGAAATGCACAACCTTGAAGTGTGATGGAGGCAGGTTCAATTGAGGATTCAAGATGGCATTGGCTAATTATTTAAGTAGAAGCAATGTAATGGGAAAATGCAGGCGTTTGGCATTAAGTCAAAATGCTCTGACAGTTGGTATAGACATGATGGGCCAAATGGCCTTGTTGTGTACCATAACAATTTTGTGATTCTACAATAAAGTGTATGTTTAATTTATTTATATATCAATCATTACAGATGAGATAAGATACAAACAGAACCAGTCAGCTGTTGAAATAGTATATTGCTAACATATCTCTATGCACAGATTAAACATTGCACTCTAGTGTATACCTCAGTGTATAAACTATAAAGTTATCAATCTAGAATGTAGAATTACACAACATGAAATGAAACTATTTATTTTATTTGTGTACTGTGGAAACTACTTACTTCTGTAGATGAATAATGTGATCCCATAGAGCATTTGCTTCTATGCTCTCTGTAAACTATGATGTGAGAGGCTTAGCTAATTGTGGGAATTGAAGAGGGCTAGGAGTCAGAGTAATTCATGCATTCATAGATTCATATAGTGCAGAAAAGACCCTTTGGCCCATCGAATCTGCACTAACATAACTACCATTAAAAGTGCACCAATCCCAATTTCCTGCACTGGTCCCACATCCTTGAATGTTATAGATGAGCTGAAAAGGTTCCTGCTCACAGAAATGTTGCTTCAGAATCGAACTGACTCACCTTTTAATGATTCTGAAAGCTGCGCTAACGCCAGGGCCCACGGTTTCTCACTGTGGATTTTTCCTTAATCAACCTTATCAAATGTCTGGAGCAGATGGGACTGAATCCAGATCTTCGGGCCCAGAGATAGGTGCACTCGTACTGTGTCACAAGAGCCCTTAGTTTCTTAATATATCTTAACATATAGCATAACATTTCTTAACCCATCAAAGGGACCCTATCTACCACATCTGAAAAAGGGGCGAATCCCAAGCCCACTTTCCATCATTCCTCACCCATTCATTTTAATGTCTAGAGAATCCCTAAATGCCCTCTCACTTGGGGATGCTCCACATCTGGGATGACCACCTGAGAAGTTACCTTGTGTGATTTATTAAGTTAATGGCAGCTCTAGGCTGAAGTTCACTTGTGATTTATATTTCCCCTGACCCTTTGCAAATTCTACACAAGATAATCTTCAATAACCTCAAGAGTACCCTGCATTAATTTCCATGAATTGAATTTGTTTGGATTGAACTTCAAACAACCAGTAGAAGAGTTGATTATTACTATCTGAAAACAAAAACAACTCAGCACCATATCATATTTATTTTCATGAATATTACTGAAATATTCACATTTTGTTGGCACTCTTTATCTCCCAGTCATCAGGATAATTTGTAAAAATACCAATCCAAGGGGAAAGCAGCATTTCTGCTGAATGAGAGGAGAGCATTCCTTGGTAGAGACATTGTGATAGAGAATGTAATAGTTAATGATGATTGATACTCAACAGCCATTGTCTAAAATTTAAACCAAATTGGTTAACTCTGATTAGTCAGTGCATGGCCCTGAGAAAAAAAAGAACAAATTGCTATTACGGATTTTTTTTGAGTTGGAATAGGTGCAGAATGTGCAGTACGTATGTAACAAATATCCTCACTATTTCTCTACGAGAGTTATGGGTTTAGCTGTATCCCATGAACTGCAACAGTTCAGGAAGGCATTTCTTCATCACTGCAGTACGTGCATATGTTCTTTCTTTTTGCACATAATAGGGCCCTGTGTATATATATATAGTTTCCCATATACAGTACATGTAGTTTCCAGTTAATGCAAGTGTGACATAATGTGATCCCAAGTGACAATCCTACAGTGGCTGTCAATGTAATTCTTTGCACACTCAGTATTATGCAGCAATTATTGGCTAATTGCAGAATTACATCCTGTAGAGTCACAGAGTCATGCAGCACAGAAACAGACCCTTTGATCCAACTTAGTTTCCCAAACTAGTGCCATTTGACTCATATTCCTCTAAACCTTGTACCTAGTGCCTTTTAAATGTTATAATTGTACCAGCATCTACCACTTCCTCTGCCATTTCAATTCCATATGCATACCACCCTGTACATGAAAATGTTGCCCCTCAGAAAGTTTTTAAATCTTTCCCCTTTCACCTCAAAACTATGCCCTCTAGTTTTGAATTCCCCTACCCTAAGATAAAAACCTTGGCTATTCACTTTACCTATGCCCCTCATGATTACATAAACTTCTATAAAGTCACACCTCAACCTCTATGCTCCAGGGAATGAAGTCCCAGCCTATCCAGCCTCTCCTTGGAAACTGTTGCAAGTGTTGCCAGTGCAGGCTGCTTCAGTACATTTGATAACTTGCTTGTTGCAAGCAGCAAAAGGAACATACCATTTGCTAAGATCAGCCAGTATTAGGGATTAGAATCTGGCATCACAATGGAAAAGAAATTGGCACACATCATTACTAATTTATTTGATAGGAAGTATTTTTGGTAGAAAGTTATTATCCTCTTAGTGGTGAATAGCAGTCACATTGCTACTGCATAATAGCTGTGTGGAACAGTTAACTTCAACTGTTGCTCAAATGTTTGACATGCCTTATCCATCAAGGGTAATCTGAGGTGGACTAGCCACTTTTCAAGGCCAGTGAGAAATTTACAGTGAGAAATGGCATGATCAGATTAACCATTATCACCCAGGATGGTTCTGGTTTGCTCTATTTCAATATCTACTTAGCACTTTCTGAAGTGTGAGCTGATAATTGCATGGCAAGGTCAAAGAGATCTCTGGGATTTCAATGAATGGTGGTGTATCATTGACTAGCATGAGTTCATGGTTGAGAAGTTAACAGGGGAACAACTGAGATAAAGTGTGAATTGAATCGGGTGAAATAAATTCAACTAGGAGAAAGTGAGGACTGAAGATGCTGGAGATCAGAGTCAAAGAGTGTGGTGCTGGAAAAGCACATCCAGTCAGGCAGCACCCAAGGATCAGGAGGATCGACGTTTCTTGTATAAGCTCTTCATCAGGAATGAGGAATGTCATGAAATGCAACAGTTTCCAGTACACACTCTTTGACTAAAATAAACACAAGGTAGGTATGGAAATAGAAATCAAGAAAGAAGAAAGGTTGAATTAAGAGAATGAGACTGAAAGAAAGAAGCAAAAGTGAGAACTTCTAAAAGATTATTATTATTCCAGCAGAAGCAGGCATACAGTGCTGAAAACCATACAGCCGGACTAAGACAAGTAATTCGAGAACACATTTGTTCGTCTGAGTACTCCAAATAATCAGCGTGTTCTCATCAAGCAGTAGAATTAAAATAGTATCCAATAATATTGCTTGCTCTTGGCTTTGAAAGAGTGAAAAATCATATTTTTGCTTTTAAAAACCTGTCAGATTTAGTTCAGTTGCTGAGTGCTGATGCCATGTGTGTTGTAACAGTGATGACTCAGTGATATGTGAAAATGTAATGTTTAGACAATCAGAGCATTGTACTCAACCCTGACTGATTGAGTTTGAAATGTTTTATTGGCAACAGAGTCAGAAATGAAAAGGTCTGCGCATTGAATGTAATTTCTTATCTGAATGAAGATGATATTTGCTAAGCTCTGATGACAACAGGTACAGTGCACATTCATTTAAGAGATGTAACATATTTTACATTGGTTCACTAGTCTATTGTATTCTAAATCTTCTAATAAACATTAAATCATAAATAAATCAAAACAGAAAATTCTGGAAATGCTCGGCAGCTCTGACCGTGTCCATCTGGAGGGAGAAAAAATATAGTTAATGTGTAAGGTCAATGTTCTGTTATCAGGACTCTGCTAACCTTGTTTCCTTCTCAACAAACCTGCTGAGTAATTCCAACATTTTCTGTTGCTATTTTAAAGTTCCAACATCTACAATATTTTGCCTCTGCATCATGTTGTACAAACTATCTATATGTTATGATGTGGAGGTGTCGGTGTTGGACTGAGGTGGACAAAGTTAGAAATGATACGACATCAGGTTACAGTCCAACAGGTTTATTTGAAAGTACAAGCTTTCAGAGGCTAGTTCCTTCAGCAGGTAGCTACCTGACAAAGGAGCAGTCCTCCGAAAGCTTGTATTTTCAAATAAACGTGTTAGACTATAATCTGGTGTTGTATCATTTTTAACTTTGTCTGTTTGTTAGTTCACTCAAACACTTTTGAAAATAACATGCAGGTACTCTTTTTCAATTAGTTCTTTATAATCATGTCCAGAAAACCCAAAATTGATATGCATGAAACTCATCATCTTCTAATACTTGAGAATATTGATTCTTTAAGACACACACCCTCCTGAGTTATTTCTGTCCTGATTTTGATTTGGAATTAGTCCAGGTTGAGATTTCATCTTTACTTTCCTACACCCACCACCCCTTACATGCAGACACACACATTCTTCTAAGCTCACCCCATCCTTCTAAGGTATTTTTGCCCAAATGGGCACAGAATGAAGAGGACAACAGAGCATTCATGCCCTAAAATTCCATCACTGTTTCTTTAAAGTGAGCTCTGGAAGTGCACACAGCAGTTCTTGCTCTGATCAACTTGCTTCTAACAGCACTGTTGGAACCAATGATGCAGCAACATATAGGTGGAAGATTAAGCCCCAGCTTTTCCTCAGATGCACTGCACTATCATTGTTTGTCCCAAAGGCAATACCTCACCTCTATGAAATAGGGACTGCTGTAATTGTAGTAGTCTTCCATCAAATTGAAGCAGGAATGTCATGTGTAACTTCTGTAGAGTATTATGAACTCTGTTTTCCATTGAATGTACTGTAGCCCTAAACATTTTGGGATTTGTGGTAGGTGATGAAGGAATGTAGGACCAACCTTGGAGATGCCGAAGAGACGGGACATCCTCGCAATTGTATTGATTGTTTTACCCTGGACTCTGCTTATTACAGTTTGGCACCAAAACGCCATCTCACCCTTGCTAGCCCTGAGAAAGGGTAAGTGATGACAACTTTACAAGTTACCCAAACTATTCATTGTTTGTAAAATGATTCTTGAAAGGAACACGATTTTCTACAATTGTCCTCTAAATATAGAAACATCAGGGTGGGAAAAATATAATCCATTGATGAAATACGAGAATTCAAAAAGATACCTTGTCCATGTAATATTTCTGCAAGGTGTTAATAAGCTAATAAATGCATATAAGCTAATAAGTGTTCTGTAAATGCCAATATTGTGATGCCATTTCCAGGCAATTGAAAAGTGTCAACAGCTATCATTTTTCACTTAGATGAAAATTTGAAATAGTTGATGAAATATTTCTGAACTGAAAGTTATAGAAATTTCATTAAACTTTGTTTGGGTTCTTTGCTTTCAGTCATTTGTTTTCTCAATTATTTAAAATTATCTTCCTATACACATTCTAGTTGTGCAGATTTTTGTCTCTATTGTGTGGCTGATAAAATGTAGTGATAAAATTTGACCGCCTCCCATGAACATTTTCCTTCTGCTTAGATTTTAGAAGAAATGTTAGACAGTTCCAGTAACAAGTGAGAGATCCTGACTTTTGGACTTTCCTCTACATGCTTCAGGATGGTGAAAGTATGAGGCAGATGATTGTCTAATTGAAAGGAGAGTTTGAATTGAATATGAACAGTAATTAAATGTGAAAAAGGAAGTACTAAATGTAACTGAATACATTGGAAAATAAATAACAGATCATCAGTGTGAGGCACAGTTAATTAGAAAATTAATCTACACCAGTCAACAACTGAATGAAACAAGACAGCAGTGCAGCAAAAATTCTGGTAGATGAAAGAAGATTGGAGCATAGAAAGACAAAAAGGACAAGCTGGGCCGACAATCTGTCCTATCCTGTCATACAACGGAACTTCAGTTCACCATCATCCCTATCCATCCATATCCCCTCAACAACCAGGTAATCTCCCTTGAGGGCCAAGTCATCAGAGATAATTAAGAGAGTTGAAGCAAATGATTGAGGAAACTCCTGTGGAAATTCAACTGCAGTGTTCTGGGTAAGGTCAGACTGAAGCCTTGTACATTAAGGAAATATATTTCCTGAATTATCTTGAAAGTATTTTCTAATATCTCACTTGCCTTTTCAATAGCCTCATGAAATCCCAAATCTATTAATCCGATAGAACTAAAGACTATTTAACAGTTTTAAATTAATGAATATTAACCACCTTGAGGTGTATAGAAGAATTGTGCATTGATTGCAATTAATCCACTAATTTAATTAACTCTTAAGGTAACACTGAGTATGCTTTGTACAGTATTTCAAGGTTAATAATTTGCATAACATTTTCAGGCCATCCTTTTGCTGTTCAATTGTGGCCAGTTGATGGTCTGGCTTGCTGATGTTGTGTCTATTCGATATGCTCCTCCTCAGCCATTGGTAGATCCTTGACTCATTGTCTGCTGATGCTCTATCTTGAGCTGGTTTTGTCAATGGTGACTTATCATTGCCCTCCACTCTCAGGGGCAGGGCCAGGAGGCAGGTCCCAAATCTATATTGATCAGACCAGGAACTGAACCTTTACTGTTGGATTTATTCTAATCATGTTAGCCATCTAGGCAACTGAGGTACCCAACTCAAATCTAATAAATAAATTATATTTAATTTGTCATTAAATCTCAGGCTCTCTTGTCTCAGGCTGTCTTATCTAAATTATGTGCAATTTAGTTAACGAGTTCACACAAAAATATTTTGAAGCTGACTGACTTCCACCTTGCTGTAAATTAGAGTGGTGCTGGAAAAGCACAGCAGTTCAGGCAGCATCTGAGGAGCAATAAAATTGACGTTTCGGGCAAAAGCCCTTCATCAGGAATACAGGCAGACAGCCTGAAGGGTGGAGAGATAAATGAGAGGAGGGTGGGGGTGGGGAGAAAGTAGCACAGAGTACAATAGGTGAGTGGGAAAGGGGTTAAGGGTGACAGGTTGGGGGGTGGTGGGTGGAGTGGATAGGTGGAAAAGAAGATAGGCAGATAGGACAAGTCATGGGGACAGTGCTGAGCTGAAAGTTTGGAAATGGGGTGAGGTGGGGGACGGGGAAATGAGGAAACTGTTGAAGTCCACATTGATGCCCTGGGTTTTAAGTGTTCCGAGGCGGAAGATGAGGCATTCTTCCTCCAGGCGTCTGGTGGTGAGGGAGTGGTGGTGAAGGAGGCCCAGGACCTCCATGTCCTCGGCAGAGTGGGAGGGGGAGTTGAAATGTTGGGCCACAGGGCGGTGTGGTTAATTGGTGCGGGTGTTCCAGAGATGTTCCCTAAAGCACTCTGCTAGGAAGTGTCCAGTCTCCCCAATGTAGAGGAGACCGCATCGGGAGCAACGGATACAATAACTGATGTTGGTAGATGTGCAGGTAAAACTTTGATGAATGTGGAAGGCTCCTTTAGGGCCTTGGATGGAGGTGAGGGAGGAGGTGTGGGCGCAGGTTTTGCAATTCCTGTGGTGGCAGGGGAAGGTGCCAGGATGGGAGGGTGGGTTGTAGGGGCAGTGTGGACCTGACCAGGTAGTCACGGAGGGAATGGACTTTGCTGAAGGTGAAAGGGGTGGAGAAAGAAATACATCCCTGGTGGTGGGGTCCGTTTGGAGGTGGCGGAAATGTTGGCGGATGATTTGGTTTATGCGAAGCTTGGTAGGGTGGAAGGTGAGCACCAGGGGCATTCTGTCCTTGTTATGGTTGGAGGGGTGGGGTCTGAGGGTGGAGGTTCGGGATGTGGACCTTTTTTCCTCCAAATGGCCACTGAAACTGCCAGCTTTCTCTTTAAATTTCTGCCAACTTGTTATTGACCCTGCAACTAAAGAAAACAGCTGCTTCCTATCACCCTGTCTGTAATGACAATCTATACAACCCGTAATCTTATACACCTCAGTCAAATCCTCTCTCAGCCTTCTCCACTCTGAAGAAAAACAACTGAAGCTTATTCACCCTCTCTTCATAGCTAAACTGCAGCGTCCCAGGCTATATCCTAGTGAATCCGGTCAGCATCCCCTCCAATGCACCTCAATCCTTCCAAGAGTGTGGTGACCAGGACTGCACATAGCATTCCAGCTGTGGCCTAACCAACATGTTTCTTATCAGCTCCCTGCTTTTATAATCTATGTCATGATTGATAAAGGCAAGTATGCCTTCTTAACTATCCCTTGACCTATCCTGTCACCTTCAGGGATCTGTGGACAAGCACTCAAGATCCATTGCTTCCTCTGAGATTCTTATTGATCTGCCATTCATTGAGAAGTTCCTTCTCTTGCTACCTCTTCCAAAGTGCACCACCTCACACTTATCAGGATTAAATTTTGTTTGCCACTGACCTGCCCACCTGATCTCTCCATCTAGATCCGCCTGTAACCTAAGACCTTTTTCCTCACTGTCAATCATCTTAACAGTGGGGGCATTAAGGCAAAGTCCAATCAGTTTAGAGTTGTTTGAAGAGGTAAGCTCAATGTCTTAATATTGCCTGATTGTAATTAGAACAAGTGACAAGTTTGTGTCCTGAGTTTACATAGAACATAGAACATTACAGTGCAGTACAGGCCCTTCAGTCCGCGAAGATGCGCCAACCTGTGACATTAAGGTTGATATTAAAGATCCTATTCTATTACTAAGAAGATGGAGTTCTCCTGATATACAAGTCAATATCACCCAATTAAAGTGCTGTTCATCCCCTTGTCCAGAATAGCTACTGCTATTAGTAATAAAATAAAGAAGTGCAGGAGAAATTCAGCAAGTCTGGTGCTACTTGTCAAAAGAAAAGAAGCAATTAATATTTTGACTCCAATATGAATCTTCTTGAGACCTGCTGAGTTTCTCCAATACTTTATCTTTTTCAGATATCCAGACCAACAATAATTTTACTATTACTGCTTTTAGAATTGCATTTAAAAAATAATTCCTTTGCTGAAGTGGTTTGATTTATTTTGATCTGATAATATGCAACATAAGTGCAAGTGTAATCATGATATATCATATTGCACAGAAATATGATACATATGACACAACTAATGGATGGCGTAATGTGGAGTGCCATCTAGTGGTAGAGTCTGAGTTCAGGTTTTGCTGTGAACAAAATACATAGATGAATTATCAAAAACTCATGTATTCAGTCATTTTAAAGTTTACAAAAACATAACCATGAATTACCTTTTTCAGATGATGGGAGTGAGAATGGCAACCGCAGAGATCTTGGTCAATCATCAGGTTCCAAGGAATATTGTCCGTCAGATAAGGATATTGTGGAGGTGATTAGGACAGAGTATGTTTACACACGGCCTCCTCCCTGGTCGGATATCCTCCCCACAATTCATGTCATCACTCCAACTTATAGCAGGCCTGTACAGAAAGCAGAACTGACAAGGGTTGCTAACACCCTACTTCATGTGCCTAATCTCCACTGGATAGTGGTGGAGGATGCACAGAGAAGAACAACACTGGTGACCCAACTCCTCAAGGAGACGGGCCTTAACTACACACACTTGAATGTAGAGACACCACGCAGTTACAAGCTGAGAGGAGATATTCGAGATCCTCGTTTCCCACGTGGCACAATGCAAAGAAACCTGGCACTGAGATGGCTTCGGGAAATGTTCAATTTAAACAACACGCAGCAAGGGATCATATATTTCGCAGACGATGACAACACTTACAGTTTAGAGTTGTTTGAAGAGGTAAGCTCAATGTCTTAATATTGCCTGATTGTAATTAGAACAAGTGACAAGTTTGTGTCCTGAGTTTACATAGAACATAGAACGTTACAGTGCAGTACAGGCCCTTCAGCCCGCGAAGATGCGCCAACCTGTGACATTAGTCTAATACCCATCTAATCTACACCATTCCATTATTATTCATATGTATGTCCAACGCCCATTTAAATGCCCTTAACGTCGGCGAGTCTATTACGGTCACAGGCAGGCCATTCCCTGCCTATTGCTATTGTAAATATAACCAAATTATGGTCACTATCGCCAAAGTGCTCACCTACCTCCAAATCTAACACCTTGCCGGGTTCATTCACCAGTACCAAATCCAATCGCCCCTTGTTGGCCTGTCTACATATTGTGTCAGAAAACCCTCCTGCACATGCTGAACAAAAACTGACCCATCTAAACTACTTGAACTATAGTATTCCCAGTCAATATTGGGGAAGTTAAAGTCCCCATAACAATTACCCTGTTACTCTCGCTCCTATCGAGGATCATGTTTAGATTCTGATTAAGTCCCAAGCCTTGGCAGAAATTAAGTTGTTTAAAAACATCATCTGAACCCCCAGTTAAATATTCCTGTCTGTTGTGCAACACATACTGTATCCATTTCCAGTCTTTATTTGTTCATGTTCTCCCTCAGCTGCAAACAATCGCTATACACCTGGCATGTGTCTGTTGTGTAAATTAGATGATAATCCTCTATAAGCTGCATTCTCTAGTGTACACACTCTGAGGAGTAATTTTCTATGCACACAATAATGGCAGAAAACCTTGTCATCTCTATGACTCTATAACTGGAGAAGGGTTCTGTACCAACTGTACATATTTATAAAATATCTCCCATTTTACACTTATGCCATTGTTATGTGTCTTCCCACATTTGCCCATTGGTTTAAAAATACATTACACATCAGTATCTAGTAAATGTAGTTTACTTAAATTTTCAAAGGCATTCAGTGAAGTTTCACATGTGAGACTAGTAAGGATTGTCAATGAGTATTAGCAAATTCCACTTTATCCAGAGATAGAGTCTATTGATGAAGGGACAAAATAACTAAGGAACATTAACAAACTTGCCCTGAGTTTTCTGACCAAATTATTAGTAAATTATATGGAGTAGGATATGGGTGAAATAGTTTAACTAAGTTTGGAGATGATACGAAGCTGTAGGGATGGTTAAGAAGGGGAAAGTTTATTGATTCTCTTCAGAGAGTCTTGGTTCAATTACACTGAAGGACTAAAATAATGTGGACACATGTAGACAATGCTTAGGCATTGCCAGAAAGTGAGTATTTTACTGGACTATTTGTCCAGAGATGAGATTTCAAATGCCACATGGCAGCTAGGGAATTTAAGTTTGGTTAATTAAATAGATCTGGGATAAAAATGTTAGTATCATGACTCTAAAACAACTAAATGATTTGAAAGAAACATCATCTAATTCATTAATTACCTAAGGGAGAGGAAACATGCTGTCCTTATCTGTTTGACCTATATGTCACTCTGGTCATCAATAGATTCCCACTTACTCTGCAGTAAGCCATTAAATTGTATCAAGCTGCTTTCTGTAGTTCAAGAAGTTGGCTTACTACCAGTTTCTCAAGGGCAATTGAGGATAGTCAATAAATACTGGCCTTGTTGTTGATATCCACATCCAATAAATGAATAAAAAAATTAAATGTATGCAACATGAAAGAGTAGTTGAACACAGAAAATATCCTATCAGTATGAATCCATTGATAAACTCAAATTACAACTGGTTGCATCTGCAAACCATTGGATCTCAATCTGAACCAGGTAATATAATTTTGTGTATGTATGTGCTGCATTCTGGAGAATGGTAGGTAGATCAAGTTCAAGACATTCAATTCACATTTTCCTGGAGAAAAGGCTGAAAGGAAACATGATGTAGTCTTCAAAATAGTGGAACTTAAGAATGAATTATGAACGTTAATAATGAACAAAGGGCCACAGGAGAGAATAAAACATCTATAGGCTGAATTTGAGAAAGTATCTTCTGCCTGCCCTTGCCCTTACAACCCTGCCATAAGCTATAGGACAAATGATACATGCAAGGGTATCCAAGATCAGGTTGCTAATTCAGCGTTGATTTCTAAGAGGGTCAAGAGTGATATCTGTAGGAAAGGAAACATATGGTCACAGAAATGTTAGCACCAATACTTGATTTGTCTCAAGGGAGGCAGCAGTATGAACTTAACATTGCTTACAGTCATGTGATAGTGGGTCATGTTAGAATAATGCTATTTGATGCCTAGATGGAAAGCTCTGCTGGGCCAAATAACCTCTAGTTAATCAGAATAGCTTACATGTTCATTCAAAATGTCTGTCATTTTGATTTTATTCATTTGGACAGAGAAACAATAAATAACAATACTTGCTAGATAGTATGAAGTTCAACATAGTGGATATCCAAAGAAACCTGGGAGTTTTGATGCATAGATGCATTTAAAATACCATGAACAGAAAATAATCAAAACAGCTAATGGAAAGCTGGCCTTTACATCTAGAGGATACAAGTATAAGAATGCAACCCCTGGTTAGACCCCACCTGGAATGGTCTGAATAGATCTAGGCATCACACCGTTAAGAACGATAGCCAGAAGAGAAAATGCTGGAAAATCTCAGCAGGTCTCGCAGCATCTGTAAGGAGAGAAAAGAGCTGACGTTTCGAGTCTAACTGACCCTTTGTTAAAAACGATATATTGGCCTTAGAGGGAGTACAATATAGGTTTACAAGAATGATATCTGGACTTCAGTGGTTGAGTTATGAGGAGAGATTATACAAATTAAGAAGGTTAAGAGGTGATTTTGATTAAAGTTTTCAAAATATTAACAGGAAAAGACAAGAGTCAATAAAGATGAACTATTTCCATGGGGTAAGGATTCTAGAACTAGGGGACATTGTCTGAGAATTGAGATGAGACCATTCTGGAAAAGGCAGAACTTCTACACACAAAGGGTGGTAGACATACGGAACTCTCTTTCACAAAAGACAGTGGATGCTGGATCAAATTTTAAATCTGAGCAAATAAATGTTTGTTAAGCAAAGACATGAAAGGATATGGACCAAAGGCAGGGATATGGGGTTCGACCACAGATCAGCCATGATCTCAGTGCATGGGGGAACAGGTTCAAGGGGCTGAATGTTCTACTCTTGTTCCTATGTTCCTATGATTTTGCTATTTCAACAAAAGTGGGCTTATTAGTGCATCAACATGACATGAAACATTCCGGTTGATCCAGGATTGGCTTGGTAACATATTTAATTTCTGACTGTTTTCATTAAATGTACAGCCGACCTTTATGATGCCACTTCTTAATGTCTCCTCATTCATCCATTAACATTCCAATCTTTTTTTAAAGCTTGTACCTGTTACATCAGCTTATCTCTCTTTTCCTAGACTGTAACAACGATACATTGGAATCATTTTTACATCTGCCTAGATAATGTGGTGTCACCACCCAGTGATTAGTTGTCATCGCAAATTCCCCAAATAATACGTCTAAGAAAATTAAAAAACACACGATTATAAACTAAATAGAGAGCCTATTCCCAAGTATATATTACAAACTTTGTTACAAACTTAAGCATTTTAAAACATAGCTATGTCTTTGAATAAAAGCTTTTTTTCCCTTAAAACATATTTCCTATGTTTAGCCTGGCTTTATATTAGTTTGAGTCATCAAACGGCAACTATAAAACAATAAACTAATATCCTTACTTTTGATCTGTCCATATAGCTTCTTCCCTCCAGAACCTGTTTTATAACCAGCCATAATTAAGCAAAATATAATTTAATTCCTCACTTGCTTTTTCAGTTCAGAGGTACCAATTACTGAAAATAACTTAATTTTACACAGCTTTTATAATAATCTACTTAGAGTTGTGATACCTCCCTTGACTTTGATGTTAAATGAATGCATTTGCTATACTTTTCTGCTAAATATTAAGAAACTGTTCTTTTCCAGTGACAGTCATTAAGATTTATTATTTTCAAGCTAGACATAAACTATAATTTATTTCTTGATTTACCTTGCTATCTCAACTCTTTCTTTTATCATTGTTAATGCCCTCTACTTTGCCATTGTTATTCCTTTAGATTTCTCAATAAAAGAACAAAATGCATTTTTCCAACAATAGCAAAGTGCAGTCTACATATAAGGACATTATGGAAAATCCCATGGGAGCATTAACTTGAATGCAATTCCTGATTGGTGCTTTAAGCACACACAACTACATAAAACTGATCTTCTGGGTCCACTTTACGATTCCAGTATCCGCCATCGATATCAACATTTGAAAGTTAGAAGCCCTTTGATATATTTTCTGAAGCTTGGATGTGCGTTGACCCATTACAGATGATTTTTACTTTATGATGACATGCAGTTTTTACGTCAAAACAATAGCCAAGTCAGGAATAATGTTGTAAGGCTAGCTTTCACAAGCTCATCTACACTTTGAGCAGGACATGCACCATTATGCCTCAACTTGAAAAACAATGTTCAACCCATTAGGATCATAACAATATGTAATGTAGTTTGCATAAATCACAATGCTTTATGGTCCACAATGCCAGGATAATGATAAATATGGTAATGAGACAGTGACAAATGTATCATATTCTCATCATTTGTTTTTCACTAATATTGCACCTAACTTTGCATCTTTGATAGTTATCATGCTCTTTCATGAGAGTCTGGTCATCAAAGCTGAACCTATTGACTCTTCTCATTTATATTTTGACAATATACCTTCAATAATGTAAGGATTCCTCAAAACAACAAAATAGATAATCTTCGGGCCTGATGTTAACTCCGTGTAAGTGAATGGATTTTCATTGAGTTGGAGTAGCACCCCTTTAGCTGCAGTACCTTACACTGGATAACTAGACTGTGAAACTCTAATCAACTGGATCAAGATCTTGACGCAGAATATCCCTTAGTTGGTTAAGATGAAAACTTGACCAGAAAGCAAGTTGTTGTTATGAAGGTGAAGGAGGTGAATTATTTACACACAACAAATTTCACAAACAGAAAATGAAATGGAAGTTTTGGTGTTTTGAACTGAGGAGAGAATGCTAGTCAGATCACGTGGAGAATTCTGAGCTCTTCTGCTGTGTACAGCCGGAGCAGATCCTCATTAAGAGGGATAACAGAAACAAAATTGCTCTTGGTTACCATGTGCAAGGTCAAAAACATGTCAACAACACATTGTATACCTTGTAATTTTATTTTCCACAAACTGTAATGAAGGGAAAAGCCGCTATTCTGTGCGGTTTCATCCCCAAAGCATTAAACATTGTGGCTAACCCTGAGATTGTCAATTAAGATGAAATGCTCAAATCTTGATTTGTGACTTTCATGTTTTGTATCGCCTCAGATTGTTAGTATGACTGACCCATGCGCAGTTTGCCAGTATCCATTGCACAGAATGTTGGTTTGGTCATTTCAGGTTTTTGTGCCATTCAAGGAATAGATTTTAGATTGGGCACCTCTTCCAAGCCCAGAAATCATGAGGGTCGATGGAAAATCTTCCTCAGATACAAGCACATGTGGGTAGACCTGCAATGCTGGTTAGGCATCCACTAGAATGCGTTGCAGCAAAGACATCGACATTGAGTCACCTGCCACAACTCGGCAGAATTAGGCCTGTCTCCAGCTTTTGTTTTAGGAAGTGGGCTTACTTCAACTTTACCAGCCACAGGACAGAAATCCTGTGCCCTCTGAATGCACTTTCATAAAATATAAAACCATTTTCTTACACCTTTTGTGTTTTATGTTTAAATTAAAATTCTTCAAGACTCAGATAGACAGATTTTTAATCAGTAATTGAAGATTCTTCAAGAATGAGTCTCAACAGCTCTCTGAGGTAGAAAATTCCAAAGAATTCACTCCCCTTTGTGAAAACAAAAATATTCCTTATGTCTGTCTTAGATGGGCAATCCCTTACTCTAAGATTATGCTCTCAGGTCAATTGCTGCCATATTGTTACAGATTCCTATATAAGATTCAGCAAAGGAAATAAATTCTGTGATTTAATGTTTCAAGATTGAGGTAGAGCAGTGCTGAGTGAACTCAAGGAAGGGCAAAATGCCTATGTTACAGATACATAAAAACAAATAAATAGGATAATAAAAAATACAATGTTGACTGCATCACATTGCAACTTAATGTATATGTGTAAGTATTTTCTACAATTATTTTCATACCAACACTGTTATCTTAAGTAGTCATTTTGCACTCAAATCCCATCATGGCAGATTTTAAATTCAACTGATATGTGTGTATGTAAAGCTATGCTCAATAATGGTGTCATGAAACCACCATCAATTATCTGAAAAAGTAACCTGATAATTTATATTTTATTCAGGGAAGGAAATCGACAATGTTCACCTGATCTGTGCTACATGCAGTTCCAGACTGAGAATAATGTGGTTCACTTTGTACTGACCTCTGAAAAGGCTCTTTCAGTTCGAGGGCAATTAGGAATGGGCAACACATGCTGGCCTTTCCAGTGATACCCGTATTGCATATGGATTTTAAAAAGTTCATAAATACAATGAATTATTGTCATCTGGATAACTGTAAATGTGAAAATCTTTACTGATATTACATGGTTTGTGACATTAAAGAGAAGATAAAACATATCCAAAATGAAAGTATTCTGATCTTGAGTCACATCTTCCAATCATGCTAACTAAATAGAGATTCATTTTGATTGAAGTTTTGAGTGCATATTACATGCTATTAAAATATATAAAGGACTAACCTTTTAAATACATTTTGATGGTAATTCTGTTGACTTGATTTCCATGAACAGAACATGTCACCACTTTGTTTTCCCTCACTTTCCATTAGATGCGTGCCACAAGGAAAGTCTCAGTCTGGCCTGTTGCCTTTGTGGGTGGACTCCGTTATGAATCTCCAAAAGTGAATGCAATGGGAAAAGTTTATGGATGGAAAACAGTGTTTGATCCACACAGACCATTTGCCATTGATATGGCAGGGTTTGCAATAAACCTTCGATTAATCCTGCAGAGACCTCAAGCTTACTTCAAGCTGCGTGGAGTAAAGGGTGGCTATCAAGAAAGTAGTCTTCTACGAGAATTAGTGACACTAAATGACCTGGAACCTAAAGCAGCCAATTGCACTAAGGTAGATCCTATATATATATAAACCACACCTACTGTTGAGGTTGTAGAAAAGAATGTATATTTGCAAAGGAAGACTTTAGCACCATTTTTGCCCAAAGGACATCCAAAGCATTTTACAAACAAGTGATTATTTATTGAAATATAGTCACTGTTGTTTTGTAGGCAAACACAGCAGCCAGTTGGCACACAATGAAGGTCTTCAAACAGCAATATGATAATAGGGAAGTTAATTTAACTTTTAAAGTAATATCTGAATGATAAATATTGGACAGGACACTGGCAGAGCCCACCTGCTATTTTTAAAATATTGGCATGTGATTTTCCTATTTCATTTTTTATTCATGGGACATGGGTATCACTGACTGGGCCAGCATTTATTGTCCATTTCTAATTGCTCAGAGGGCAGTTAAGAGACAACCACATTGCTGTGGGTCAGGAGTCACATATAAGCCAGGGCAGATGAAGGATGATAGATTCTCTTCTCGAGGACACTAGTGACATTAGTTTTAATGATAATGAAGAGGTCACATGGTCACTGTTAGGTTAGCTTTTTTTAATTCTGTATTTTTAATGTATTCAAATGTCACCACCTGCAAAGGTGGTATTCAAACCCATTTGGTCTCAGAACATTAGATGTCTTTCTGGCCTCCTAGATCAGTTACATGACCTTCATCCCACCACTTCCCCAAATTCACCTGAGAGTGCAGCTTGACCTTTGGTTTAACAAGTGTATTTGTCAGTGAGGACTGGGTAATGAACACAATCAATAATCTGGCTCAAAATGTGGCCAAAATTGCAGTGCTTTTGATAAGAGCTTTTCTTAAATTCTCTCACATTTCCACTCAAACTCATTTGCTTATCATCAGACTTAAAATGTGCCAAGAAGCAGCATAATCAAGTAAATTATTAGTACACATTTTTCTTTCTAAGTTTTGCTTTAATGAATATTTCCTGATATGTAAGGTCTTGGCTCAATTAGGTACTTCTAATCCCAGTGTCTAGAAAACAGCATATATGTAATTTGGCATCAAGCACCTGAAAGTACTGCAATTTTGGCCACATTTTGAGCCAGATTATTAATTGTGTTCTAAAGTGAAACATTACCCAGTCCTGAGTGACAAATACACTTGTTAAACCAAGGGTCAAGCTGCAGTCTCAGGTGGATTTGGGGAAGTGATGGGGTAGTGGTCATATAACTGGTCTAGGAAGCCAGAACGATATCAAACTACTTAAAATAGAAAAGAAGTGCAGAACCATTTGGTGTTATTTTGGTATTCATAGTCACACAATCATAGAAAAGTTATAGAATCATAGAATCATAGTCAGTGTCTTTACATCCCCTTGCCCCCAAACGAATCAGCTTTGGACTGAAGGGTCTGTTTCTGTGCTGTACAGCTCTCTGACTCTAAAAGCCTCCTCAAGGGCCCAGATGAGTTTGACTAATGGGAATATATCATGGTGATTGTGATCAGGAGGTGGGGGTAGTGGTCAGTTGTGTGGGTAGGGTCATATTGCATTTTTTTAAGTTAGTGCGAAAATAGCAAAAACCTCAGTTTACAACAGCTGTAATTTGTGCTTACAATTCTGCAATCCTTGATGAAGTTTGGCAAATTTTAGGTGGACTGTGCAGAAACGTGTAGCACTACATAATGGATAGTCCTGGCCAGCACATTGAATAATATAGTAGTCCCTGAATACAATGCTGAGACATTGGAGTGAGATTTGAACTTATGATCATGTGATTAGGTAAGAATGAACTAAAGCTAAATCAATTATATATTCATCTCCACACTCAAAGCAATGCTGTTCAGTCCAACTGTGTCTCGAAAATGTAGTATTAATTTGTGCTATCATGAGGGGTTTATAGAGTTAGCAATTATTATTATTGGTCCATAAGTTAACAAGTGTGTTATAATTGGTTAGCAATTAATGTACCTCAGATACCTCATACCATTTTTAATAGTGTCAGAATATTTCCTCAGCGATTTATCTCATAAAATCTTAAATCAATTTATAGTTAATCTCATGTAATACTAAAAAGTCATCAATGCAAAGTAATCTAAAGAATTTTAACTTCCAAAATACTAACACACACCATGCATGTGGCTACAAAAAGCTATTTTTAGGTCGGCTCAAAAACAGCAGCATTATTTTCTATACTGAAAATCCATAACTGAGAATGTTTGCTTTATTAAAGTTCATGATCTTCCCTTTTCTAGGTTAGCTGCTAGATGGATGGTCACAGGAAGAAATATGAGATGGTTCATATTCTGATTCTTTCCTTCCTAATGAAATAATGGACTGGTCTCAGTGATGACATATTTACTTTGTTTGGAAAAATGGAAGAGTCAAAGCGCAGGCTTTCAGTTTTTTCATGATTTATTGCCAAACACTCCATAAGAGCATAAAGAAAAATGGAATGATATATTTGTGGCAATTTGATATATGCAACTACATTAAAATTTAGTTGACCATACAGGCTGCTGAAATGATGCAGCAAACCACTTAGTTCAAGGGCAATTAGGGATGGGTAACAAATGCTAGTTCTGCCTGTAATACCTACAGAAAGAATGAAGAGGAAAATGATAGAGGAAGGGGTTTCATTAACACAGTGCTAATTTAAGTTACGAGCATTCCTTGAATAAACTATAAGGATCAAATAATGATGCTGACAAGCTACAGATGTTTGGAAGGTGAGAGCATCAATTTTGACAGTACAATCTCACAACACTTCGTAGGGCATAAAGGAAAATATAATTTTTCAGAAAGTGCAGGAGATAAATGGGTGCTTATAAATCAGTAATTAGAATGCCTGTCAATTTTTCTATCATTTACCTGAAACAAAGGAGATGATTGCAGCCAAACACTGGGTTGCTTTAAACTTCTGCAGAAAATTACATGGTTTATTCTCTTCACTGTGCCATTGTCTTCTCTGAAAACTCCTATTGCTGCCATACGGGCTGCTGTCAAGTCAAGCTCAAGTTTAATTGTTCATAACATTTTATTCCCTGCAGAAATTTCTTACAGCTTCTCATAGAATCATTGACTCCCTACAATACATTCAGCCCATCGAGTCCACACCATCCCTCTGAAGAGCATCCCACTTAGACCCACTCCCACTGTACTCTATCCCTGTAACCCTGCATTTCCCGTGGCTGGCCTGCACATCCCTAGACAATATAGCAATATAGCAATTGGCCAATCCACCTAACCTTATATCCTGCTATATCTGTTGGCATGTTTCTGTTTGCTCACTTGGTTGAATGAAGTTGTGGTCAAACACTTGTACCTCACTGAATTGACAGTCTGCTCTAAATGTTCATTGTATTTATATTTGTGGATATCTGATAAAATATGCAGCAACCCTGATATTATACCAATCCAATCAGTTCTAACAGGGAAGGGTAACCCGTAAGGCTCAACATAAGTATGAGAAATGACATCCGCTCAGCAACTGAGCAAACAGAGAAAACCTTGGAAGTAGAAGAGATCAGCTCGTGGCTCAGCTTATGAAGCAGTGTTTCAGGCATGTTCACAAGGACACTCAACTATTTCCAAGTGGAAGATTCTTACTCATAATGAGCCATCTGAATGAACAGTCAAGATGCATAGTACAGAAGAAGATAGGAAATAGATCTTTTTTTATGCTGTTTATCAACACTGAGACAGTTATATCAAATAAATGCTGGTACGCTCAATCATGCAAAGATGCACTAAGATTGCACATTTTGTTTCATGTGAAAATGCAGTATTAGAAGCACAGAAAATAAATGATCTCTAATCTCCATTTGGAGAGTTATCTTTCATACTAAAAGATGTTCCAATTCAGACATAATGCTTTAGTTTTGTTATGTTACTGGCAGATTGATTATACATGCAGAGGTTCCAAAAGAAGCTAGTGTCCATCACAGAGAAAGTCAATAATTGTGAACATTCCAGATAATAACTTTGCACTCACACATTGCCTGTGGCTACAACACCCATTAGGTGTTGCCTCTGTGAAAATATTTGGAGCACTTTCCTAGCTAAGGCAGTAAATAACGGAGCTGCTCAGAGGAGGTAGGTTGTGTGTCTGTGTTACCTGATCTCATCTGTCAATGCCAGTAAGGCAACAATTGGCTCCAGTGTTTACGGATAGGAAGGTTGAGTCAGATTTCCATTGCCAATTGCCAAAATCAATTGATGGAAGTGCACCTTTGAGAATACCAATAGAGATTGAGCACTGTTGCCTCCTATAGGCAAGCAGATGTAGGTTCAGAAATAAAGAATAGCATTTTGGATGACTCCAGTACAAAATGAGTAGCCTTGAGAGAGAGAGGGAAAAAAATGAGGGGAAAATAGCATACTGGAAAGGAAATTTTGCATACTGGTTCCACAATGCCATATACCTGTAACATTACTTATTCATCAAAAGATGGACTGCTATTCCTCTCACTCTCTACATAGTCAGTTCAGCCAATAAGTTGCCTTTCTCTGACGTTTGTACTAATTTAATTCTAGCTTGTCTCTCCAATCTCAATACAGACAGAATCATTGCAGAGAAGAAAAAAGATTATGGTGACTTTGGGAAAGATGATGTGTGGAAAATAAGTTAGTGATTTTAAAGATTTATATCAAATGCTGTTCTTTAATTTATTCTTTTACTGTTCACATGCATGATGTAACTTCAGCAGAATACTACAGTGATTCATTCTGCCACTTTAAAGCATGACATACACAGTATAAATCAGAGCAACATGGCCTCAGTATCATCAACCATCTCTTTGGTATCAAACATCACCTTTCCCCTTGCTCACCTTTCCACTGCAACAAATACTTTAAAGTTTGTGTCATATTTATTCCAATTCTGTGTTCAAAGCACCAACCTCCTGGGTTTAGGAGCCTGGGAACATTCATTTTCCTCACATTATAATTTGTCAAAGTGAAATTGTCCAGACTGTGGTGGCACATACACTGTGAATAAGAAACAAATTACTTTGTATGTCCCTGGTGAATACAAAGCCATTTAGCTCAGTTAAAATCTAGTGGCATTAATACATTCTAAAATTGGCATTATTCATGTCTACTCTCTTTCTACAATATCACATTCCTGGTTTCCTTTTTATCTGCTGTAAGATTTAGTATTCGAAATCATTTTCCAAATGAACTTTAATTCTATTTCCAGAACACTGTGTACCCCAACAGCATATAGGAGAAAGATACCTGTTTTGCAGGGCTCTTTTACTTGAACATTCTGTGAAAGGATTCTCCACAAATTTGTCAATTTCGTCATCCTGATTAACCTGTCCTATGTTTATAGTCTTTGAAACATTTTTTAAAAAATAAAACACATTCACTTTTTTTCACTTTCAATGGCTTTTATCCAATAAAAGAAATCAGACTAATGCACGGATAAATTTATAACTCATTCCTGTGGGAGGTAAGAGTAAACCAGAGATACAGGCTAATATTATCAGGACCAGTATTTGAATCCCACCTTGTCAGAGTTTGAATTCAATAAAAATATGGAATAAAAAGTTAGCCTAATAGTGACCATGCAATAATTGTTTAAAAAAACATTATTTCACTAATATCCTTTAGGGAAGTAAACTGCTATTCTTACTCTGTCTGGCCTACATGTGACTCCAGATCCATACCAATGTGGTTGACTAGCAACTGCCTTCTTGTAGTTAGGGATTGGCAATGAGTGCTGGACCAGTTAGTGACATCCCATTTAAAAAAAAGTGAATATATAGAATGTTCAAGTCCTAATATTGTGCAAGAGATTATCTTAATTTATGGTCATAGAATCAGAGATTTACAGCACTGAAACAGACCCTTTGGTCCAATTCACCCATGCCAACCAGATATCCAAGATAAAACTAGTCTCATTTGCCAGCATTTGGCCCGTATCCCTCTCAACCTTTCCTATTCATATACCCATCCAGATACCTTTTACATGTTGTAATTGTACCAGCTTCCATCACTCCCTTTGGCAACTCACTCAATATATGCACAACACTCTGCATGAAGAAGGTGCCCCTTAGGCCCCTTTTAAATCTTCCCTCCTCATCCTAAACCTATACTCTCCAGTTTTGGACTCCCCATC
Source organism: Chiloscyllium punctatum (assembly GCF_047496795.1). Taxonomy (NCBI): domain Eukaryota; kingdom Metazoa; phylum Chordata; class Chondrichthyes; order Orectolobiformes; family Hemiscylliidae; genus Chiloscyllium; species Chiloscyllium punctatum. The sequence continues at coordinate 68,433,389 of NC_092761.1, read as the reverse complement.
CTTGGGTAAAGACCTTGTCTATTTACCCTATCCATGGTCCTCATAATTTTATAAACCTCTTATCAGGTCACCACTGAGCCTCCAACACTCCAGGGAAAACAACCCCAGCGTTTTCACTCTCTCCCTATAGATCAAACCCTTCAACCCAAATAACATCCTTGTGAACCTTTTTAGAATCCTTTCAGGTTTCACCACATCCTTCCTTTAGCAGGGAATTTAGATTTACATTTTTTTCTAAACATAATCTTGCAGATTGTTACAGATGCAGTGACTTTGTGTATTTTTTTCTCTCTTCAACCTTTTATCCTTTTACAGTATGATCCTGTGACATGATGTCACACACATTTCCCATAATTGTATAATTTTAGTAATTTACTTTTCTTCCGTGTTCAGTTTAGTTCAAGCCAGAATAGCCCTGCTACAACAAGTCCAAATACACCCTAAAACACCCCAAAACATCATTGACATTCAAATGAAAGATGTGTGACAGTGACTTTAAGTGATAGAAAGAAAGAGTAATAGCCATCAATTTGTGCAAAGCAAACTCATACAAAAAGGGATATGACAAAGACCAAATAATCAGTTTCACTGAGGTTAATTGAGGGATAGATAATAGCCAAGACACTAAGGATTACAAATGTGGTCATCTTCAAAATAATATTATGGGATCGACTCAGCTGAAAGTCTTGTTTAAAAGATGGGGTAGCTTAGTTACCGTATTGATATATTGGATGCAAATCTTTAATAATTCATTTGCATTAGGCTATTGATGACGGGGCTGTATATTTTCTTTTGATAGCAAAGGCTAAGAGCTGCTGAATGGTCATGCATATGTTGTTTCAAAACAAAACTTAAGTTTTTTTTTATTAGATTACAGAGTTGCTGCAATGAAAACAAAAATGACATTTTCCCAGAGAAAAAGAATTGACAATCTCCAATAGCTTTTACATGTGGCCTTTTGTTACTGTATGCTCAAAGTTTCTTGGTTTTGAGTATCTATGTCTTCAGGGGCGCAGAGGAAAAGATTTGCCTGCACATAATTCCTCCTTTGGGTGTCCAGGCAATTACAAGAACCCGTAATCTATCACTGTATGGCAAATCACGTTGGTACAGCAGGTTGTTGTGTCAAACCATTGATATATGGAAGACAATGTACCTTATTGGATCTCACTAAGTAATGCTGGTGACCTAATAATGTCAAATTATTCCACAAATTGCTTACTATTAATGCATCATAACGTTGTTAACCAAAGGAAACAGTTGGAAGATAATTGGCAATTGGGAAGAATGAGCTAAAAAATAAATTATGCAGTGAGTTGTTATGATCTAGAATGCATTGCCTGAAGGGGTTGTGGAAACATCTTGAGTGATAACTTCCAAAAGGGAATTGGATTCACACTTGCAAAGGAAAAATTGTCACGGCTATGAGAAAAGAGTAGAGAAGTGAGACTAATTGGAAAGCTCTCTCAAAGAGCTGTCACAGAAACAATGGGTTGTATGATTTTAGGACTGTATTGCCTTTGCTTTTTCAGAAGACAAATGAAGCTTCATTTTAAATGGATCCCTCATGTCCAGAAACCTGCACAATGTTTCAAAGAGAAAATACACAACTTAGTTTTTGCAACCCACACTGTTGGCACACTTCAACACTTCTACACGATTTTGAATAGGAGCAGGCATCAAACTCAGTGCTTCAAAGCAAGATTTTCTATTGGGCTTTGTGTTAACATGAAGTCTATTCTGACCTCCATATTGTTTTCTTCCCATAGATTCTAGTTTGGCACACAAGGACTGAGAAACCTGTACTGGTGAATGAAGGCAAAAAAGGCTTCACAGATCCAAACGTGGAAATATAAATGCACAGGTAAAAATTTGCAAATCCTTGAAAAAGGCTAAGCAAGTTGGTAAAACTAATGAAAAGAACACAAAAGTTGGAGTTGTAGTGGTACAGTGAAAACATGAACAAGGAAGCCATTCATGCTTAGTCTTTAAATTCGCTGCTTAGCTCTGAGCAGGAGAACTCTGGACAATTCTGAAACCATACTTTACAAAGAATGACAAAGCCAGGAAGAGCTTTACCAGATGATGCCAGGGATGTAGAAATTCAATGGCAGCCAGAGATTGGAGCATCTGAAAATGTTCTCTTTACAATTTTGGAGAAAATTTGTAGCTCATGTTGTGGATCAGGTTGTAAGTTTGCTCACTGAGCTGGTGTGTTTGTTCTCAGACATTTCACCACCAGGTTAGGTAACATCATCAGTGAGCCTCCAGTGAAGCACTGGTGTTCTGTCACACTTACTATTTATCTGTCTCACCTCGTTGTGGTGGGTGATGTCACCTCCTGTTCTTTTTCTGAGAGGTTGGTAAATGAGGTCCAAATCAATATGCTTGTTAATTGAATTCCGGTTTGAATGCCAGGCCTCTAGGAATTCCTGTGCGTGTCTTTGTTTAGCCTGTCCCAGGATGGATGCATTGTCCCAGTCGAACTGGTGTTCCTCTTCATCTGTGTGCATGGATACCAGTGATAGTTGGTCATATCTTTTGCTTACTAGTTGGTGCTCATGTATATTAGTGGCGCATTTCCTGCCCATCTGTCCAATGTAATGTTTGTTGCAGTCCTTGCAGGATATTTTGTATATGATGTTTGTTCTGCTGGTTGTTGGTACAGGATCCTTTAAATCCTTTAAACAGGAGCTGTTTCAGTGGGGTGTTAGGTTTGTGAGCTACCATGATGCCTGGGGACCAGAGTAGTCTATTCATCATGTCCAAGATGTCTTTAACGTATGCCAGGATGGCTAGAGTCTCTGGGAATGCTGTGTCTTCCTGTTTAGGTTTGTTGTGTAGGAATTGGCAGACCACTTATCAGGCACCCATTGTTCCTGAATACATTGTACAGGTGTTTTTTTCTCAGCTTCTCTTAGTTCCTGGGCGCTGCAGTGTGTTGTGGCTTGTTTAAATAATGTCCTGATGCAGCTCCATTTGTGGATATTGGGGTGATTGCTCCTGTAGTTGAATATCAGTCACTAGTATCCATACACACAAACAAAGAGGGAAACCAGTTCAACTGGACAATACATCCATCCTGGGACAGGCTAAACAAAGACATGCATGGCATTCAAACCGGAACTCCATTAACAAACATATTGTTTCGGACCTCATTTACCAACCTCTCAGAAAAAGAACCAGAAATGATATGACCCACCACAATGAAGCGAGACAGATAAATAGTAAGTGATACAGAACATCAGCGCTTCACTGGAGGCTCACTGATGATGTTACCTAGCCTGGTGGTGAAACATCTGAGAACAAATCTACTAGCTCAGCGAGCAACTTTACAACCTGATTGTTCTCTTTAGCATGGAGATAATTAAAGGAAGACATAACAGAGTTATCCAAAATTATAATGAGTCTTCCAATAATTAGAAATAAACTAATTCCTCATTTATAAATGTCTTGCCAATACAGAAACAGGAAAGCCATAAAAATAATACAGCAAATGCTGGTAATCTGAAATAAAAGCAGAAAGTGCTGTTGAAGTTCAGTGGTCTGGCAGCATCTGTGGAGAGAGAAGCAGAATTAATGCTTTGAGACTGTTATGACTGGAGGGAGATTGAAAGCAATGAAGGGGAACAAGCTGGAGGATTTAAACGGAAATCCCGTCAGAGGGAAGACCAGAATCTCATCAAGGTCGACATACCAAGAAGAGTAGTGGCACTGAATTAAACACCCAAATAAAAATTGAATATGTGGATGCTGGAAATATAAAGAAGAGTTTTTCCACAGATGCTGCCAGACCTGATGAATTTCTCTGTTTGTTCCATGTATGAAAGCATTTTGAGAGAAGGATAGAATACATTTACAAAAGGATAGAGATACCTCAAATAAATGGGTAAAACATTGATAGATAGGCTATAAAGTAAGAAAATGTGATTTGTCCACTTTGGCAGGAAGAATAGAAAAGCAGGATCTTATTTAAAAGGAAAGAGATTACAGAATTCTGTAGCAGAGAAGGGATTTGGATGTATTTGCACATAGAATCGTAGTCATAGAGATGTATAGCACAGAAACACACTCTTCAGTCTAACTATTCCATGGTGACCAGATATCCTAATTAATTTAGTCCCATTTCCCAGCATTTGGCCCATATCCCTCTAAAGTCTTCCTATTCATATACCCATCCAGAGATCTTTTAAATATTGGAATTGTACAAGCCTCTATCACTTCCTCTGGCAGCTCATTCCATACATGCACAGCCTCTGCATGAAAAGTTTTCCCTTAGGTCCCTTTTAAATCTTTTCCCTCTCACCCTAAAGCTATGCCCTCTTGTTTTGGACTCCCCTATCCTGGGGAAAAGACCTTGGCTATTCACCCCATCCATGCTCCTCATGATTTTATAAACCTCTTTCAGGTCACCCCTCAGCCTCCAATCTATAGCTCAAACCTTCCAACCCTGGCAACATCCTTGTAAATCTTTTCTGAAATCCAGCAAGTTTCACAATGTCTTTCCTATAGCAGGGAGACCAAAATTACATGCAGTATTCCAAAAGTGGTCTAACCAATGTCCTGTACAGCTGCAACATGAGCTCCCAACTCCCATATTCAGTGCACTGACCAATAAAGGCAAGCATACCAAACACCTTCTTCACTATTCTACCTACCTGCAACTCCACTTTCAAGGAACTATGAACCCTCACTGAAGCAGAAATGATTAGCTCACAAGTGATCAGAAAAAAAAACAAATAGGATGCTGACCTTTTTTGCAAGGGAATTGGAGGACAAAAGTAAAGACATCTTGCTCCGATATAAAGGATATTGGTGAGAGCACACCTAGATTACTGCATCCAGTTTTCATTTCCATGTTCAAGGAGGCATGGACTTGCATTGGAGGCAGTTCTGGGAAGGTTCCCTCAGCTGATTCCTGTGACAAAGGAGTTATCTTCCAAGGAAAAAGCTGAGCAGGTTACCCAGCATTCTTTGCAATTTAGAAGAAAAAGATAATGTTAAAGGTTTTAAAGGTAATTGTATTGAAAAAGTTTGAGGTAACTTGACAAGGTAGATGCTGAGAGAATGTGATAATCTAGAACTAAGGTGCACAGTTTAAGAGTGAGGGATATTCCATTTGAGATGGAGGTGAGAGAAGTATTTCTTCTTTCAGATAGTCATTATCCTTTGGGATTCTCTATCCCAGGGAGCAATGGAGATTGGATTCTTAATTTATATGAGATTAGGTTAGACCGACTTTTGATCTACAAGGGATCAAGAGTTATGGATAAGGCAAAAAAGTGAAGTCCTGGAGTCAGGTTAATATAACTTTACTGATTGGCGAAGCAGGCTTGAGGATCCATGTGGCACTCACCTGCTCTTAATTCTAAGGTCCTCAGACAAGTGCTTCAGTAATCACAGAAGTTATAGTTTAAAATAATTTATCAAAGATCGAGAAGCAAAATGAAAAGACTCTCCACAGAGAGATCTTTAATGAATAGAAGCTGTGATGGAAATACAGAGGACAATCACAAGTAATCAACAAAGAATTTATAGCAGAGAGGGCAGACTGCCAATCAAGAATGATGATATTGAGGCAGTTGACCAAAGCCATTGTTGAAGAAATAGATTTGGAAAGTCTTGTAAAAGAAAACCATGGTAGTGATGTTTAGCTAGGTGATTTCCAAGATTTGGAACTTAAAAGTTTATGGATGAAAAAAGTACAGGCAAGTGGAATATAGGTGGAAGTATTCAAAAAATAGTGAAACAAGCCCATAAAGTGGGATTAAAATGTTTTAAACTTGATGCACTGGAAGAAGTATGTATCAGTGAGGACAGGGTTCATGGGAGAGTGGGACTCTGAGGATAGGATGCACAATAATAGATTATTTTTTGTTGTCTTCTTCCAAAAATTCTCTATTTCTGTGACATATTTCAATGTGCCTCAGAAATTAAAATTTTTGCTCAGTTACTTTATTACACATGTTAAAGAGAGGTGAATCAATCACACAGTTGGCCACAACACAGGTTTAAGTTCACCTTAGCACGCTTGTGTTCCTTTCTCCAGTAAGAGTGTAGTTATCTAATTTTTACTGTAACATGAAAGAACCAATTACAAAGTTTTCTTGAAATTTTAAAATAGCAAGTTTATTGCCAGATGACGTGGAAGAAATTAAAAATGTGACAAGCTTTGCCAATCACTCTCACTCATGTACACAGGTACAAATTGACAGGTATTAAAGGAAGATAAAATAACAGAATTTACAGTATTTTTGTCTGTCCTTGAGGTGCAAGGACTTAATCTGAGGCCATGAGTGGTTAATTAATTTCTGGGGCAGTCAGCAGTACAGAGTCTTAGTTATCATTCAAGTACTTGGTGTTCAGGTGTTTCAATTACGATTGTCATTGGGCTCATTTTCTTTTTGACAGGCAGGGGCAGAGTCATCAGTCTTTTGTGCTGCGTCCTATTGGTTCATTTTTCTTGTCTGACAAAGGTTTTTAGAATAGAACTTTATTTGTTTATTCCCTTAATTCAGCAGTTATGTTTTTAGGCTTTCTAGTTGTCAGTGAGGTTTCATCACCAACATGAACATTCTGTTGAAGATGTAACATGAGGTAGAGATGAAGGCCTTTTGTTGGCTGATTTCATTGCCTTTACATAAATTGTTAATCTCAGTTTGGCTGTCTCGTGTCTAATCAACGCCGATTTCCTGAAATGGAGCCACTTGAGTGGTCAGGTAATATCTGTAATCATTTTAAGCCAGTGTTTTTAGTTCCTTTTCAAAACCATCGCAATGCAAGTCCCACGTAATAAATCATATGATGGAATTTTAACATTGCTAATACACATTTTATATAATTGTAACAAGATTTACTTGGTGAGAACTAACATTAACCTTTTTGTCATGATTTGGAGATGCCGGTGTTGGACTGGGGTGTACAAAGTTAAAAATCACACGACACCAGGTTATAGTCCAACAGGTTTAATTGGAAGGACTAGCTTTTGGAGCGATGCTCCTTCATCAGGTCGTTGACCTTCATTAAGTGACAACCACCTGATGAAGGAGCAAAGCTCTGAAAGCAAGTGCTTCCAATTAAACCTATTGGATTATACCCTGGTGTTGTGTGATTTTTAACTTCATTAACTTTTTCATTCAACATATTAATTAATATTTGAAGCAAATTCATGGGTATTTGCTTTCAACCTCTCTGACATTTTCTTTCTTGCAGAGAAATTGACCTTAAACCTGGCTACAAGTTGATTGCTCCATTCTCTCACCACACGTACAATGGATAAAATGGTAGTGGTTCTACTTTTTGGAAAAGCAACAATGTAGATTGTGTACTTATGTGACAAGACAAAGGACAGGTCGTGTCACCAGATAATTAAATGGACAAAGCACAGAAGAGATTTCTGACAAATGAACTACAATAATTAGAGAATGTGTTCTGTGACGTCATTTAACAAGGCTCTGTGACTTATGATAAGGATAGGTTCCTTTGTATGTGTGAGTAAGGTGGCTCCATTGCAATGCATTCTGTTGCATGGGAAAAGGAAGATGCATGCACTCAGTGTGAATACCAAACCAGAAATAAATACTGGCCTTAAAAAGCTCTCTACAAAAGATATAGAGAAGCAGTGAAGAGGATTGGGCCGTAATTGTGAGGTGCTGCAATGAACCTTTTCTACCATTTACCTGAAAAGACCTAAGGAATGGAATGTTCTGGTTTACATACCTCGTGAGCCTGCACCTATTTGTTTATTCTTTAAGTGTATGAATAATGTACTCCATCTTCATTTAGACACATGGACATTGACTCGACTTTACCACGAAGTGTGTAACACTCTGTCAATTTGTAGTGTTCATCCTTTTTTGCAAGGGCTCTTTCATCAGGTGGTCCACCTTAAGCTTGGTTCCAATAATACATGTTCATAGTTGTAAGATCAATGCAGTATGGGAGGTACTTAGCCAGTTTATCCCACTGGACCAGGTTAGTAAAATAACAGTTTACGAATGAGATTTTTTTTTCAGCCCAGCTGAGTCATCTACATTTAAAAGGAATGCATCAAAGATTTTATTGACAAAGGCCATATTTACTAAATGTGATACATGTAGACAGGTAGAGCAATGCTTTTTATTAAGTGGACCTAACTATTGTTGGATGACTTCATTTTTACTGCCATTTGTGAGTGATCAAAAATTATGGAAGACACAGATTTAGGTACGCAAGCCAAGATTTCAGAAGATTAAGGTTTAGTTAGATTGTATCTGCTGCACATATGGAAAGATGGCTGATGGGAACTGCCTAGGTCACCTTGCTCAGTGCAAAAGGATCCTAATTTAAGGTTATTGCATAATTATAGCACAGAGAAGGACTTCGAATACATCCAAGCCAAGACGAACAATAAATAAAGAAAATGTGCTGAAAGTAGTAATGTGATCATTAGCAGGAAGAGAAGCTTCGAGTATAATGCAGTTTTGGAACTGATTTCAGATCTAATGAAGAGTCCCACCTACAGTGTTAACTCTTTAAATTCTCCTTACACACTGGCTACCTGCTATCTCAAGTTTTTGATATTCATAGATGTTCCATTTGTCTCTGACTTGTGACATACTTAACTTTCAGTTCAGGATACTCATACCAGAATTGTTTCATTCATCCAACATTGGTTCCTTCATATTCATGAGTTCAAATTCCTTGACATTTTGTTATGTTCATTTCAAAGTTGAATTCCTTTCCTAGTACTTTGCATGGAGAACATCTCATTCAATGTACTCTTGAGGTTGCAATGTCATTATAACTGTGTAATAATATTGCCTAGATCAGCAGAACTAGCTCAGAAAAACATAGATCAGAAAGTTCACCATGAGCACCTCAGAATCTTTAATACTGTCGGTGTGTAGCAGAATTTTTGTGTGCCTTTGTTCAGTTAAAATTAGTGAATGGAACCATACAAAAGATGCCCTGTAATGAGTGTAGCAAATGGGTTCGAGGTTGGAATTGCTGCAAATTTGTTTGCTTCAAATACTTTTGTGAATATTTAAATTGAGGCTCTAAAGTTGTTAATGCCCATGGAGATCTGCAAAATGGATTCTGAATGAAGAAAGAAATTCTGGTCACATGATGAGATAAGGATTTTCAGATTTCTAAGTTGATAATTAGTAATAAACATATCAGCTCATGTGCTAAATTCTTTTGTCCTATATCATAAAGAGGTTGATAATTTGATAACAATTATGACAGTGTGATTTCAGTTCCATCACGACTTATTAATTGTATGTGGTTTGCTTATGTGACCATGAATTAAGTGGCTTTCTCCCTGTTCATTCTGAAATTCATCCAGTTCCAGTAATCCTCGAGCACTGATTATGGTTAGTCTAGCTGAAAGTTATGGGCCGAATGGCCTAACTTCCACTCCTATGTCTTATATGAGGAAAATTCCTCCATCAGGATATCTTCGAATGAATGCAGCAGCTTCTCTGCATGAAGCCAGTATCCAGGTGAAGCATTCTCAGTATCTATGTGTAAAAGATAAAGCATAAAAAATGCAGAATCAATCAGTTCAGATGTAAAAATGTTTCAAATCACATATCCATGTGTTTATGCATTATTTTCAGCAGAGAGAAGCCAAAGACATCTTGTAATGTTAGCTTGGCTTAGTGGTGGCATCCTTGATTGTGAGTTGAACTGGTATGTTGAAACACCACCTATGGAGCAAAGCACTTAAGATTGTAGACACTCCTTTGCAATACTGAAGGAGTCTTGCACTGTTGAAGGTTCTGGGTTGGTGAGACTTTCATTCAGTGCCTTTTCTTCCTGGTGCAGTGATTCAGATGGATGTTAATACACCATGTGATGCATTTCATTTCTGCTTGCCCCTTCTTGCTTTGTTTGCTGACTGAGTGAACTAGTGATCGATGTAACAACAATTGTGCTTCAAAATAATTCCTAGTGTTTGAATATGGTCTTAAGGATGTTGACTGTGCCTATGGTGGTCTGGAATTGGGGAGAGGATCTCTGAGTGAAAGGTAGGCCATTTAGGATTGAGATGAGAAGGAATTTACTCAGAGGGTCATGAATCTTTGGAATTTTCTACCCTAGAGGACTATGGAGGCTCAGCCATTGCGTATATATGAGATAGATCAATAGATTTCTAGACCTAAAATAATAGGGATATGGGGATAATGTAGGAAAATGGTGTTAGTGCAGAAAAATGTTGTTGAATTAGAAGATCAGCCATGATGTTGTTAATTAGTGGAATAGATTCGAGGGGCTTAGTGATGTACTCCTATTCCTATTTCCTGTATTCTTAAGGAATGTTGACCAGGAGCTGTACATCAAAAGGTTTCTTTCAAGTTCTTCTTTTTAATGGACAGTTGTAAAGTGCATTTACGAGATACTTTCAATGTTGTGCTGCCAAATGGAACCTGACCTGATGATAGGCCCTATGAGAAGTAAGTTCATAGTATTCATACCATTGACTTCAATCATTAGAAAATCAAATTCCACATCCGCTTATAGCTCCAAACCAGACTCTTGGCAGGCCAGGATGCCCACTGGGAATTAGAGTTCGAAAACCATCTGTTACGCTGTCACTATAAACCAGTCCTTCCCTCAAGTATTGCAAAACTTGTGCATTGCCTAACCTGTGTTAGTCAAGCTTTCAGCTTCAGTGCGAAATCTCTGGTCATACTTGAAAAGAAGGTTGCACTCGATTTTGATTGCAACTTATGTTAGTGCAGGCTGTTTACTCGAACTAAAACCTTCTTTTCTAGTCAGCAGAACCCCATTCATAAAGGATCTTCTTCCTCATCATATTGTTGTGTTAAAACAGAACACTTTAACATATTAGTGGAACGTAACTCATTTGAACTGTACTGCCCAGAGGCAATATAAGGCCAATAGCACATAAAAATATTTCATCATAACTAATGCTTCAGAAATACATCAACAACAGCCCATTTTCAAGTTCAAAGATTATTTTCCTGAACGAAAACGAGGAATCTCAGTCCATTCAGTCAAAATAATAAACAATAAGGAAGGGCACAATAAATCCTTGAATCACAGATTGCTTTACTACAATTTTCTAACTTCTAGTTTCTCAGCTATCCAAATGTACCTTTACAAGATCAGCGACAGCAATGCCCTTTTGTTGTATCATAACTGAGTGCCCTCCAATAAAAAGGTTATATGGATTATCAAACAGTCATAAACAATACCCATTCTACAAGGAAGACTTATATTGTACTTGATTATCATCGTGTTAAATGAAGTAGGTCTTATCAAGGTTCACAAGTTTATATTCAGACTCTTACATTTAAGCAATAATGGATGAGGTAAAGTCTTTATGGCAATACATTCTTTTGTGGAGTATTTGCTGCCATCTCTCTGTTTCAGAATTTCTTCACTTTTTAAACCATAGCTTTTTCACAAGATTTTTACTAACTTAGAGAGAATAAGCTTTCGCGTGGAAAGAAATATATTACATTACCGCAAAGCTTATATTCCCAGGAAGTTGAAAATTGTTTAAAAAATAGCTATCCCTCCTGCCTCCACCAGCTGATGAGTCAATCAATAAATTCTCTGACTTTAAGCCATGTTGACCAGGAAAGATGTTGATTAGAGTCATGCTATGTCATTTAATCTCTGTCGGAATAGCAATGTCAGTATTACAATTGACTTCAGGCCTTCGGCCAAAGGGCAATAAAAACCAAATTCAACCAGAATTTCTATTCTGTATCACTACTTAACAATCTGGTGGGTGCTCATTGATAGCTGAGTTGCTTTTCAAATCGAGTCCACATGCATGGGCAACTGACATTTGGTCAAGGTAGCAAAGAGTTGATAACTTTGAAATGATATCCCAGCAGGAAATCATTTCTTCAGGACACAAGGAACATTGGCAGAAAATCAGAAGGAAATTTTTAAGAGAAAGTAGTATCTGTGGAAAAGGTAATTCAGATTAGCAGCATTAATTCAGAAGAAATTGATTGTAATATCTTTACCATTATAATAGCTCAATGAGGATTGGTTCATCCTGCATTATGAATCCATCCTCACCTCATCTGAACTGAGTGTTAATCCATTCCCACAATAATGTGACTGATATTTTATTGCCTTTTACTGCCTTCCAACTAAACTATTCAGTTGGCTTGCCACGACCTTCTCATAGTAACAAGAAATGGGTAATAAATGCCTACCCTGCCAGCAATATCCACATTACAAGTTTTCTTCTAAAGACTGTATTACCCACTGGAACCATATATTATAAAATTGGTTGACTGTCATTCTAAATGCTCTATCTTAAAAACAAAAATTCTTTATAGGATACAATATAAAGAACAAGCAAACAAATCACTAATAGTAAACAATTTTTCTTAAAGTGATATTTCACATCCATTCATCAAGATAGAGCCATTCTTGGCCAGCAAATAATTACTTGTGCCAAATAATCCCTAGTTGTGTGTATCATTCTGAGGAACAATTACACAGTGCATAGGTTTATTACGATGACCAAAAGGTGCTGTGTGTGATAGGAAATCAAATACTTTGGACTGCATGGTCTTTGAATTGTGCAAGTAATTAAGATAGGCAAACATCTTGTGTCCTAAATGAATCTGTATGTGGGTAGAGCCTCAGGATGAAATTACAATAACTGATGTTTACACACCTCCTGGGGAGTTAGAGCAGCGTCTGGACAAACATAATATGCTACAGACAATGCTGTGTCATTAAATTTGAAAATGTGAAGCACAATTTTATTAATGTAATCCTCAGCACTTGACAAGTTACAGCTTTTTCTTCTATCCTCTTCGTAAAACTGATCGATTTATTCTTGTTTTACATGCTTACTGAAGAATTAACTAAAGTTATCTAACACACTACTGTTTGCTAATATCTGCTGTTTAATTTATTTCTATTTATAATTTAAGAAAATGGTTTAATGAAATCCTTCTTTTGTTTAAAAAAGAAAAATTTCTTGGTTAACACCATATGTTACCCTGTAATTCATACATACTGGAATATATATGCAGCCCCTGTGACAGGGCAGAAATGATTAAGTTACTAAACATGTTATTGCCATTGTATCGACAAATTCCAGAGAAAGTGAAGCATGTATAATTAAGACATGTACCAAAGCCAACAATTAGCTACTCTCCTTCATAGTTTCAATACCACTGACAAAAAATGGGGCCTGAAGTAATCCACAGCACAGAAGAAGACATCACTGAACAATCATTCTCCAAAAGCAAGGTTCAGTACTACTCTATAGCTCTCAATAACTCTCAAGGTATAGGAGATATCCAGAGGAAGAATCTGCAAACACATTAATGGTTTCATTTTTGTGTCTGAAAGAAATGTTATTTTCATTAAGGAAATCTGCTTAATTTCCAATCCTTCCACAACAGTATATATTTAAAATCATTCTTCTAGTTTGTGATTGTTTTCTTGCTAACAAGTTGATTGTCTTATTAAAGACACCAAAATAGTTGCACTGTATTTTTAATGTATTAATAGCGAAAGTACTGTTACTTTTACCAGAAACAAAAGTGACCCAGTAATAGTGCACACATTAGCACCAGTGACATTGAGGACTGGTTAGATGCTCCAAATAACATTAATGCTAGTTTGCCAATCAATTTTACTCAATGAAGACACTTCTGTTGCTTAGTTCAGAATGGCTCAATGTAATTATGTAATGGCCCGGTATGTCCTGTTATCCTTTGACTAACATGATCAGACATAGTTATGTTACAAATAAAAGCAGGTTAGAACATAAAAAAGACAGAATCTTAACAATTAATAAATTGTATCCAGTAGCAAAAGTGAAAAAGGAAGAGACTACAGAGAATTCAGTGGCAGTGACATTTTCTTGTTACCAACAAGACTAATAGCTGGACAGGACTTGATCATTAATTGTAAAACATTATCTTAACTCTGCAAAGCATTGGCAAGATTTACACTTTGAATGCTGTGTGCAGTTCTGGATGCTCCACCTTTGAAGTTTAGAAAAGAGCTGAACATAGAGCTCGGATTTAAGAGGAGAGTGTCACGGAACTGGATTTAATATTCAAATGAAAGAACACTGTGAGGAAGTCTAATAAAAATGCCACAAAACATTATTACAGTCAAAGTAAATAGTTATTTGCTTGTGATTGTAGAATGGGATGGGAGAGGGTAAAACAAGTAGAAAAGCAATGAAACTTGATATGGGTCCAATGGCCTGAAGAATATTTCTCCACATTGAATGATGGATGTGACTGATAGACTCCCAGCTGAATAAGAACATAATAAAAGGAAAGGAAAAGCTATTTACTCTGTTGAAACTCATCTCTTTCAATTCTGTGTTGAGAACCACCTTGCAAATAGCTCAATATAGAAGGGCTAGAATTATATAATTTACACCATAGATGAAAGGATTTTGCAGATCTCATGTATACCCATTACTGACTCTTGAATACAAGTTTTCTACTTCGATCGCATCTCCTTACTTTTGCCCCTACAGACACAAATACACTCTGGACATGATGCTGTCGGGATCAGTGAGATAAATGCAGAATACCACTGAGCAAAGTTTTGAGAGTTGTGAGGCTGGATTAATATTCTGTGTGATTATTTTTAAAGGTCAGTGAGTTATTTCAATCTAAGCCATTTACAGGATTCCCTACAGTTCATGTGTCTCTGTTGATGATTGTTTATGATCCCTGGCAGAACAAATGCCAGGTGGCATGTGGAGAAAATGGGTTTGAAAATTATCCTGAGTGGCATTTTATTGAACTCATTTTCTGTACAGACCAGGCCAGAGATTGATCTGCAGGTCACAGATTCTCCATTTAATATAGTGTTAATGTCTTTTGTCATCTGTCTCAACCTTGCATACTACAGAAATCTCATTTGATATAAAAAAAGGAAACGCTGCAGGTGCATGACAAATCCACCTTCTGATATGTTACTATCTGAATAAGAGTTTCATTAAGGATGCTCAATCTCAACAATGTTCAAGGTAGATGGATTAAATTCTTAAATGCAGCAGAAGCCAGTTAGCGTGGTTAGGGATTGTGATTCACCAACACACAGTATACAACATGCAGCTTAATTATCCTCAGTGCTCACAAGGTTATAGCTGGATGATTCAAATGGCCAATTCCTACACAGTACCAATACTGTTCTCCTTTCCATAAAACACACAATGGCTGCATTTCTGTTTACAGTTTGCACAAGTGCAAGATTGCATTCACATCCTTCTTCAAAAGCAGCTCAGGCAATTGATGTTGCATGCCTGAATCCAATAGCTGAGACTGATTTGTGTAAACTTGCCCCTTCCAGCTGGCAAATTAGAAACAGGATTTATTGTTGCTGATGCAAAACCAGATTTGGCATTAGAATTACTCGGATACTTGCATCAATTACAGCCAGAAAAAGTTCTTCTTGATGCCATTCTGAACACGTATAGTGCAAACAATTCAAACCAATTCCAACATTCTATTTTTTGTAGTCGGTGAGCTATGACAATGAGAACAAGTGCAGGAGTGAGGAAGAACAACAGCTCCCTCAACCTGTGACAGAAAAGTAATTCTTCAGGAGAAATATCACAGATAGAATGTATTCAGACACTCAAATAAACAGGTATTTATATCACCTGTCCAAACCCCAGAAAGTACACATTACATGACAATTACCTCTGCCATATCTGGGGAGGGCTTTCTGGTAGCTTTCTCAAAATCCTAAATGAGATGTAAAGCTTAAAATACAGATTTTGTGTTATCCACTTTCTCCTTCAACAAAGTTCTCAACCAACTTAACACTTATGTATTAGATCGTGAACTTTAATTTGCGTGTCATATTTGCAACATGCACTGTATACTTTACATAACCCATACAACAACACCTTGTTTTGGAGTCCCAGAGTAAGACACTCAGCTGTAACTAGGTGAATTCATGACAATGACCCATGCAGGATGTGTCTCTCCTCTATAATGCTTCTGCAATAAAAGAACTCTCCAGTAATATATTCATTTTCCCCTTTCTAAAACTTTAGGGTGACATTAAGAAAACTCCCATCTTATATCTTGAAGTATTTGAAGTTAATAATCAAAACTTGTTACAGTCAGAAGGTTATTCCAAATGCATTCTTTATCAGCCCCTTTCTTTGCAAGAGCTTCAAATTGTTCTATTTGAATTGACTGTTTTACTTTACACCATCTTTTCCTTTTAAACCTAGTGCGACGTTCTGCAGTACTATGATTAAGAACCTATGAAATATGAGGAGTGGGCTTTTTGGCACTTCGAGCAAAGTCAAGAATTCGATGAGGTCACGGCTGATCTGCTACCTCAGCCTCATTTCCCTAATTTCCCCAAACTCTATTTACCTCTGTCTTGAGTATACTGAATGACTCAGCATCCTCAAACTAACTGGGTAGAGAACTCCAAATATACACAATCCTCTGAGTGAAGAACATTCTCATCTCCATCCTTGACAGTCGATTCCTCAAAGCAGTGACCCATTTTTCCAGATTCCTCAAGCAGAGAATTCTCAGCATCTGTTCGATCAATTACCTTAAGAATTTTAAATGTTTCAATTGAGTCAACTTGAATTTCATTCATCTAAATTCTAGGAATATATAAGGTTAGTTTATTCAATCTCTCCTTGTGCAACAAATTCCCCAGCCTGGGTGCCAGTCTCGTGTATCTTTGTAACATTCATTTTAGCGCAGGTGAAACCACTCCTTAGACAAGGAGACCAAAACTGCACACAATACTCCAAGAGTGGCCTCACAAATTGCCTGGTGTGGTTAATACAGCAATAAAAACAAACAAAATACACACTGCATTTCTGGTGGACTTGTCTGATTTTAATGCTAGTAATTTATTTTTGCTGAAGGCTTTGCTATATAAAAAAAAACACTGTTTACTTGATTTAGTGTTTGTTTTGTACCTCGGATAGGCTTGATGTTATTACAAGGGATGAAGAAAGGAGACTGCAACTTTATAAAACTACTAGGTGGCAGAGTAGGAATGCATATTCATTAGACAGGACAAAAATTATGCACAGAAGACCAGGATTAAAAAAAAAATGATCAGACCATAACACGGTAACATCAAGATTTAACTAGTCAGTGCAGGCTTAACTTTAGTTTTACATTCAGATGCCGAAGTCAGAAATTGATTGCTCTCCTTCGTGACAGCATCGAGACTGCTGCTGATAAATAGTTCAGATTAGTTTGACTCAGACTACCAAATCTGCTTTCCCTAAACAATCTTAAACTCATTAAGACAATCCTAAGAAGGTTGTCCTAACATTGGAATGATTTTTCTTTCACACTGTGTAATAAATGTATTTGATTTTTTTTTACATAGATCGTAACATTTTCAGTCCCTGTGACAGTTGCACTTTTTGTTTTTTGCATGTTAATGTACTGTTGATTGCACACAATCCCTCAATGTCATTTTAGCAAGAGAGAATCCCAAATAAAAAAAAGTTGAAAGTCTAGTTGTCTCGCGTGATTGTTGATAAAGACTGGTGCTGTGTCCTGCTTTGCCCTGAAAACATGTTTGAAAACATTACGTGAGAGGAAGAGCTGGAAGTCTTGGAAAATATAAAGGTGGATAAATCTCTGGGATTTAGTGGAAGAGTTCAGAAAAGATTTACAAGTATATGGCCAGGGTAGGAGGGTTTGAGCTACAGAGAAAGGCTAAATAGAGAAAATGGGGACTATTTTCCTTGGAGTGTTGCTGAGGGGTGATCTTACAGAAGTTTATAAAATCATGAGGGGCATAGATATACAGCATGAATATTCAAGGTCTTTTCCTCAGGGTAGGGGAGTCCAAACTAGAGACCATAGGTTTAAGATGAGAAGGGGAAGATTTACAAGGGATTTAAGGGGCAACTTTTTTCTCGCAGAGGGTTTTGCTTGTATGGAATGAGCTGCCAGAGGAAGTGATGGAACCTGGTACAATTGCAACATTTAAAAGCATCTGGATGGGTACATGAATAGGAAGGTTTAGATAGGTACGGGACAAATGTCGGTAAATGGGACTAGATTAATTTAGGATACCTGATCAGCATAAACATGTTGGACAGAAGGGTCTGTTTCTGTGTTGTATATCTCTATGATTCTAGATCCCACCCTTCCACTTCTTCATCCAAATCATTTATAAAACTCATGAAGTGCAGGGGTCTCAGAATAAATCCCTGCGGAACACCACTGGTCACGGAGTCCCAGGTAGAATACTTTCCATCAACTATCACCTTCTGTCTTCAATATGCCAGCCAATTGTGTGTCCAGACAGCCAAATTTCCATGTATTCCCATGCCTCCTTACTTTCTGAATGAGCCTACCATGGGTACATGAATAGGAAGGTTTAGATAGGTACAGGACAAATGTCGGTAAATGGGACTAGATTAATTTAGGATACCTGATTAGCATAGACACATTGGACTGAAGGGTCTGTTTCTGTGTTGTATATCTCTATGATTCTAGTGTATGCCAGGATGTTATGGGAAGTTAGGGACGAAATTATGGGACCGCTTGTGGAAATATTTCTATCATCTATAACTATAGGTGAGATGCCGGATGATTGGACAGTGGTTAATGGAACATAAAGCATAGAACAATACAATACAGTACAGGCCTTTTGGCCCTCAATGTTGTGCTGACCTTTTATTCTATTCTAAAATCAAACTAACCTACACACCCTTCATTTTCCTATCATCCATGTGCCTATCCAAGAGTCGCCTAAATGACCCGAATGTATCTGACTCTACCATCATGGCTGGCAGTGCATTCTATGCACCCACCATTCTTTGTGTAAAGAACCAAGCTCTGACATCTCCGCTAAACCTTCCTCCAATCACATTAAAACTATGCCCCCTCATGATAGCCATTTCCGCCCTGGAAAAAAGTTTCTGGCTATTCAGTCTATCTATGTCTCTCATCATCTTGTACACCTCTAACAAGTCCCCTTGCACCCTTCTTCACTCCAATGAGAAAGGCCCTAGCTTCCTCAACCTTTATTCATAAGCTTTATTCCTGATGAAGGGCTTTTGCCCGAAACGTTGATTTCGCTGCTCGTTGGATGCTGCCTGAACTGCTGTGCTCTTCCAGCAGCACTAATCCAGTATTTGATTTTCAGCATCTGCAGTCATTGTTTTTACTTTATTCATAAGGCTCCAGTTCAGGCAGCATCCTGGTAAATCTCCTCTGCATCCTCTCTAAAACTTCCACATCCTTCCTATAATGAGGCGACCAGAACTGAACACAATATTTCAAGTGTGGTTTAACCAGGGCTCTAAAGAGCTTCAGCATAACCTCACGGCTCTTAAACGCAATCTCCTTGATAATGAAAGCCAACACACCATATGCCTTCCTGACAACCCTATCAACTTGGGTGGCAACTTTGAGGGATGTATGGATATGGACCCCAAAATCCCCCTGTTCCTCCACATTGCCAAGAATCCTGCCTTTAACCCCGTATTCAAATTCGCCCTTCCAAAATGAATCGCTTCACATTTTTCCAGGTTGAAATCCATCTTACACTTCTCAGCCCAGTTCTCCATCCTATCAATGTCCCATTGCAACCTACAACAGTCCTCCATACTAACCACAACTCCACTAACCCACCCTTCCACTTCTTCATCCAAGTTATTTATAAAACTCATGAAGTGCAGAGGTCTCAGAATAAATCCCTGCGGAACACCACTGGTCACGGAGTCCCAGGTAGAATACTTTCTATCAACTATCACCTTCTGTCTTCAATATGCCAGCCAGTTCTGTGTCCAGACAGCCAAATTTCCCTGTATTCCCATGCCTCCTTACTTTCTGAATGAGCCTACCATGGAGAACGTCTTGCTACATGTTGTGCCTAATTATAGAATCATTACGGTGTGGAAACATGCCATTTGGCCCAACAAGCCTACACCGACCCTCTGAAGAGTATCCCACCCAGACCCATTCCCCTATTACTGTAAGTTTACCCCTGACTAATACACCTAACCAACATTTCCCTGAACACTATGGGCAATTTAGCACAGCCAATCCACCTAACCTGCACATCTTTGCCCTGTGGGAGGAAACCGGAGCACCCAGAGGAAACCCAGGCAGACACAGGGAGAATGTGCAAACTCCACACAGTTGCCCAAGGCTGGAAACAAATCCAGGTCCTGGTGTTGTGAGGTAGCAGTGAAAGCCACTGAGCCATTATGTAACCCTGTGATGGCTGCCTTAAATTTTGTTTTATTTGTTCATGGGATGTGGGCATTACTGGCTAGACCAACATTTAGCACCCATCCCTAAATTTATAAAGTACAGTTAAGAATCAACTATAGCCACCGTGATGCCCAAAGACGTTGTGCCTTTGTTTAAGAAGAAGCCTGGGAATTATAGACCTTGGTGGTGGGTACGTTGTTGGAGGTGAATCTGAAAGATAGGATTTATATGCATTTGGAGAGACAAAGAATGACTAGGTAGAGTCAGTATGGTTTTGAGAGAGGCAAATTGTGTCTCACAAACTTAAAAGTGCTGGCAAATTTGACTAGATTAATTTAGAATATCTGGTCTGTATGGACTAGCTAGACTCTAGGATCTGTTTCCATACTGCTCATCTAGAACATAGAACATAGAACAATACAGCACAGAACAGGCCCTTCGGCCCACGATGTTGTGCCGAACTTCTATCCTAGATTAAGCACCCATCCATGTACCTATCCAAATGCCGCTTAAAGGTCGCCAATGAATCTGACTCTACCACTCCCACGGGCAGCGCATTCCATGCCCCCACCACTCTCTGGGTAAAGAACCCACCCCTGACATCTCCCCTATACCTTCCACCCTTCACCTTAAATTTATGTCCCCTTGTAACACTCTGTTGTACCTGGGGAAAAAGTTTCTGACTGTCTACTCTATCTATTCCTCTGATCATCTTATAAACCTCTATCAAGTCACCCCTCATCCTTCGCCGTTCCAACGAGAAAAGGCCGAGAACTCTCAACCTATCCTCGTACGACCTACTCTCCATTCCAGGCAACATCCTGGTAAATCTTCTCTGCACCCTCTCCAAAGCTTCCACATCTTTCCTAAAGTGAGGCGACCAGAACTGCACACAGTACTCCAAATGTGGCCTAACCAAAGTCCTGTACAGCTGCAACATCACCTCACGACTCTTGAATTCAATCCCTCTGCTAATGAACGATAATACTCCATAGGCCTTCTTACAAATTCTATCCACCTGAGTGGCAACCTTCAAAGATCTATGTACATAGACCCCAAGATCCCTCTGTTCCTCCACCTGACCAAGAACCCTACCATTAACCCTGTATTCCGCATTCTTATTTCTCTATGACCAAGATTGATAAGGGCAGAATGGTAGATATTGTTTACTTGGACTTCAGTAAAGCCTTTGATAAGGTTCCACATGGTAGACTAATTTGAAAAGTTAGATCGCATGGGATTCGTGGTGAGTTTGCCAATTGGATACGAAATGTGTTTAATATCAGGAGACAGAAATGATTTAGATGAGAATGTAGTAGGCAACGTTATTAAATTTGCAAATGGCACTACAACTGGCGGCATAGTCGACAATGAAGAAGGTTAGCCAAGATTGAAAAGAGACCTTGATCAGTTGGATCAATGGACTGAGTGGCAGATGGAGTTTAATTTGGATAAATATGAGGTATTGCATTTTGATAAAACGAACAAGGACTTATACAATTAAAAGTGGGGCCGTGGGTAGTGTTGTAGATCAGAGAGATCTAGGGGTTCATGCACATAATTCTTCAAAGTTTGTGTCACATGTAGACAGGGTAATTAAGAAGGCATTTAACATACTTGCCTTCATTGTTCAGACCTTTGAGTATATGAGTTGGCAAGTCATGTTGAGGTTGTAGAGAATATTGATGTACCGTGATGCCAGTTCTGTTCACCCTGTTAAAGGAAGGATATTATTAAGCTGGAGTGTATTCAGAAGAGTTACCAGAATGTCGATGGAACTGGAGGGTTTTACTTGTAAGGACAGACCGGATGGACTCGGACCTTTTTCATTGAAATGGAGGGGATTTAGGACTGACCTTATAGAGGTTTATTACATCACAAGTGGAATAGATAAGGTGAATTGTAGGTGACATTACCCTAGGATGAGGGATTTTAATACTGGAGGCGTGTTTTTAAGGTGACAGGAGAAAGATTTTTTTTTAAAAATGGGGCTTTTTTTTAGATGGAGAATGGTTCACATTTTGAAAGAACTTCCAGAGGAAATGATGGATACAGGTACAGTTACAATATTTAAAAGACATTTGGATAAGTACATGAATAAGAAACATTAGAATAGATATGGGCCAAGTGCACACAGATGGGTCTAGTTTAGTTTGGGATTATGGTCAGCATGGACTGGTTGGACTGAGGGGTCTGTTTCTATGCTGTATGACTCTATAACATGTCTGTGTCAAAGTGATAGCACCAGATTTCCAGTCTATTAATTGCCAGGTTTATTTTGACATTTAATTGGCTTCTTTATACAGGACGATGTATCCAGATTAATCCATCGTTGAAAATCTCAGCTTTGACTCAACAGTTGTTGGCTTGAACTCTATATCAGTAACTTTCCAGACCTTTTTAAATTCACTTGTGGGGAATTGACATTATTGCGTTTCCATTCCTGGCCTCGAGAAGGGGTGGTTGTGAGTCGAATCAAGGTGAAGTCCTTTGGATGAAATGTTAAACCAAGTATGCTATCTGCTGGCATGAGTGATATTCAACAGTAGGAGGGTCTCTACCAATGGATTGCTGAAGCAAGTCACTGTTTGTGGTCAGCTGATCACCTTGGTGTTCACCCAACTTCAGAGAACTGATCTATCTTCCACTCACGCAATTAAGAAATAGTTAGGCATCGGTCATGGGTGTGAACCATAACCAGACAGACTGATAGTATGCACTCTGTGCTTCAAGATCTGCAGCTAGCAGTATAACTTATCACAAAATGTGCGTGCTGTCATCCTGACGATGGGGCATGCCATACCACATTGAATGGTTATTCAACCAATTGCAGAGATACAGCTTCCGCTACAGCTGTTTGCTTCAACACAAACAAATCGCTGGTGGCAACAAGTCCTGGATATTCAGGCACATTGTTACAGACTACCTCAAAATAATTCCCTTGAGCAGCTGTTATCCAAACTATCTTTCCAATTAACAGGCATGCTCCAGTTCACTGGAAGAACTACAAGGTCAGCTCATTAATGTTGAAAAACTGACACGTTGCCAGTGACTGTGTTGGTCCACATGCCCAAGAAAAGTTCCAACATCCTATCTATTGCCTTAGATTTGCTACTCTCCACATACAATATGGTACACTTTTAATAGTGCTTTTAAAAACCATAATAATATAATTGACCAGTGCATGTGTAGCAATTAAGAACAATTTGAAACATCCTCTGGGTAACTTCATTCCAAGCAACCCAGTTGAAACATGCCCTGTTTATAAAGCTTTTCAGAAATGAATGGTCTACTCTGTCGAGGATCTCTCACCAGCTGATCACCAGGAAGGAGCCAATGACTATTCCTCTTGGTCAGTGATTGGTTTAAAACTATAGAACAGGATAATAGTGATAAAAATAAACAATCATTTAACTTTATTTCATGTGTATGCAAGGAGAGCCTATCTCATCAGCGTGAAATGTAAAATTGACTCAGGTGGGATACAAATGTCTCCAAATATTATATAAAACACTACAACGTACATATTAAATTATTCACTGGTTTCCCAGAGTTTTCACAGGCACAGCCAATATGTCACCCAAAGGCTGGTACTATCTTGCTTATAGTGCAGCTTGCCTCTGCATGTGGTTCCCTTTTGCTTTGACAAATGACTGAAAATGAACAAAATGAAACTGATTCAAACCTTGCACAGGGCTAAGTGATCCCACAACTACTCAGTTCATAGAGATATATACAGCATGGAAACAGACCCTGCGGTCCAACTCGCCCATGCCGACCAGATATCCCAACCCAATCTCGTCCCAATGCCAGCACTTGGGCCTCATCCCTCCAAAACCTTCCTATTCATATACTCATCCAGATGCCTTTTAAATGTTGCAATTGTACCAGCCTCCACCACTCCCTCTGGCAGCTCATTCCATACACATACCACCCTCTGCGTGAAAAGGTTGCCCTTTAGGTCACTTTTATATCTTTCCCCTCTTAGCCTAAACCTATGCCCTCTAATTCTGGACTCCCCCAACCCCAGGGAAAAGACCTATCTATGCCCCTCAGTCACCAACGTTCCAGGGAAAACAGCCCCAGCCTGTTCAACCTCTCCCTACAGCTCAAATCCTCCATCCCCGGCATCATCCTTGTAAATCTTTTCTGAACCCCTTCAGGTTTCATAACATCTTTCCGATAGGAAGGAGACCAGAATTGCATGCAATATTCCAACAGTGGCATAACCAATGTCCAACAGCCGCAACATGACCTCCTAACTCCTGTATTCAACATTCTAACCAATAAAGGAAAGCATACCAAATACCTTCTTCACTATCCTAACTACCTGTGACTCCACTTTCAAGGAGCTATGAAACATTTCAACTCCCCCTCCCACTCTGCCGAGGACATGAAGGTCCTGGGCCTCCTTCACCGCCGCTCCCTCATCACTAGACGCCTGGAGGAATAACGCCTCATCTTCCACCTCAGAACACTTCAACCCCAGGGCATCAATATGGACTTCAACAGTTTCCTCATTT
Source organism: Chiloscyllium punctatum (assembly GCF_047496795.1). Classification (NCBI taxonomy): domain Eukaryota; kingdom Metazoa; phylum Chordata; class Chondrichthyes; order Orectolobiformes; family Hemiscylliidae; genus Chiloscyllium; species Chiloscyllium punctatum. Next base: position 68,408,674 of record NC_092761.1, on the reverse strand, counting down.
CCCCTTCCCCCACCTCACCCTAGTTCCAAACTTCCAGCTCAGCACTGTCCCCATGACTTGTCCTACCTGCCTATCTTCTTTTCTACCTATCCACTCCACCTTCCTCCTTGACCTATCACCTTCATCCCCTCCCCCACTCACCTATTGTACTCCATGCTACTTTCTCCCCACCCCCACCCTCCTCTAGCTTATCTCTCCACGCTTCCGGCTCTCTGCCTTTATTCCTGATGAAGGGCTTTTGCCCAAAACGTCGATTTTGCTGCTCCTCAGATGCTGCCTGAACTGCTGTGCTCTTCCAGCATCACTAATCCAAAATCTGGTTTCCAGCATCTGCAGTTATTGTTTTTACCTGGATGCATACAAATTTCAACAATACTCTTAGAACTTGATACCATTTGTTACAAAGCACATGACTGGCAATATCATCCATCTTTTTCAATATTCACACTCTACAGCACTGACACAGAGTGACAGCAATGCACAGTCAACAAGATGCACTGCAGCAACTCAAGTTTCTTCCAAACTCAAACCTGCAACCTCTACCTTCTGAAAGGACAAGGGCATCAGATGGAAGGGAACACACAAGCTGGTAAATCCCTACCAAACCACACACTATCCTAACTTGAAATTATATTATCCTTTCACTGTCACTAGGTCAAAATCCTGGAACTTCCTTCCTTACCAGGAACTGTCAGTCTACCTACAATCACAGATTGCAGAAACTCAAGAAGATAGTTTAGAATTATTGTCTCCAGGCCAATTAGGAATGGACAATAAATGTTGGCCTAGCCAGTGATTTTAACTGCCATGGTGAAAACGAATGTCAGCCCATCCATTACATTGATCATTCAACCACTGATTCAATACACTGATGCAGCAGTGTACAAAATACAATGCACCAAGTCTCCTTTGACTACACTTTTCAAACCTAAAGCCCTTACAACCTAGAATGGCAAGGACAGCAGATGCATGGAAGCACTACCCCATGCAAGTTTGTCTCCAAGCTACACACCATCCTGACTTGGAACTTAAGATCATTCCTTCCTAACAGCAACAGCTAAGATGGCAGCTAATCCCTTTCTATGGGACAATTCAGATAGGTACCACATGAAGATGTTGCCAGCAAAGGCCATATTCCAGGAAATAACAAAAATAAAATAAATATTCTGTCTTCCCCCATTCCTTGAGGTGGTCAGTTATTAAATAGCTTTGGGATTCCTAAGTGGTAACAATTAAACTTTTAGAATTCTGTACCTGATTTCTTATCCTCTTGTTTGCCTTACCTTATTTTTATAGATCTGAAAGTTGCGTGTTATGAGTAGACAGGTGTTAAATGAGAGGCTTTATTTTATAACCATCAACTAATAGGGATAAACTTAACCATCTTGAAGTTCCTTAGCTCGGTCTACAGAATCAATAAAGGTCTTTAGAACTCAAAGGTCAACTGCACTTTTCTCAGTCTTTATGCAGCTAAGCTAAATTGTGGAACACAGCCAATTACTCAACAGAAAACAGGGATGAATATGACATCTTCCAGACATTTGAAGGAGCTAACCTGGAAGGATATTGTCCGCTGACTCTTACCCCTATCCTTCACAAAGGTTGATGAGGGTTGTGGTCAATTAGCTTCAAAGGAGACTTTTCCTTTTTAACCCCTGTCATTGATTCAAGAAGCAATTGGAAATAGCTTGCAACAAAATGTAAAAAGCAAAATTAGAGCAAAGTAAACACACGAACAAGAGGAGGTGACTGGTCTTTATTTTTAACCTCAAACATTTATTCAATTGTGCAAAATTTGTAAGATTCCCTTGTCACAGTGTTTTGAGACAATATGAAATTTGCAAATACAGAAGTTTTGAGAGCTTACAAATTAAGCACTTAGATTTGAGAGGTGCATGTAAAGCACGAGGATGACATGTTTTAGCAGAAGCAATTGAGACAGCGGAGAATACAAGTTCAAGGGAGGAATAGAGAGCAAGTTGAAGAGGAAGATGACAAGTTAATGGGAAGGAAAATCCAAACCTGCTGAACAAGACTTTTCACTGTATTTGTAATAAATACACAAGTTAATAAATCAAATCAAATGGAGGACAGTTTTTAATTAGGAACATTTCAATTATATATTTTGTAAAAGTGACCAAGGTGCAGTATTGCTTCTTGTTCTCCCTAGTGCATCACCTTCTCCCCAAAGCTTCTCCTCTGCTGTTCAACTCAATGGACTTGCCTTCAGACTTTTGCCCGAAATGTTGACTTTCCTGCTCCTTGGATGCTGCCTGACTTGCTGTGCTTTTCCACCACCACTCTAATCTTGCCCTCATCTGATGCTACTCATACTTATCCAGTCAGATTCTGTCACGTAATTCCCCATTTCTTCAATTTGGATTCAAATCTTTGTCTAATTATTCCCCTACAAGCATTTTGGGACTTTTCACCGACATCACGAAGTGTTTTCAACACAAGCTGCCATCACTGAATTCACACAAATTTGAAAGCACCTATTTGACTAAGTGCTCTCTCTTTAGTTAGTCATCAAAATATTAACAACCCCCACGGATAGAAAAACCTGAGGCACTAAGATCAGAGTTGCAGGATAGCTATCTGCTCCTACTAGATATAAAGGGTAGTTTTACCATCTCACTGCAAGGAAATACTTCTGTAAGACACAGGAGGGCATTGTTAATGATTTCCAGGAAAACAAAAAAGAATTTAACATTAATGACCCCAGATTAACCACAATCATACTGAATGGTGGAACAGGCTTGAGGGACTGAATTGCTGACCCTGTTCCTAGTTCTTATGCATGTTTGATATTTCACACCATTTTATAAAATATAAAAGGTCACTAGATGGGGAACTCATCCAAATGTCAGGTTATTTAAATATGATAGGAGAAAGTGAGGACTGCAGATGCTGGAGATCAGAGCTGAAAATGTGTTGCTGGAAAAGCGCAGGTCAGGCAGCGTCCAAGGAGCAGGAGAATCGACGTCTCAGGCATGAGCCCTTCTTCAGGAATGAGGAAAGTGTGCCAAGCAGGTTAAGATAAAAGGTAGGGAGGAGGGGCTTGGGGGAGGGGCGTTGGAAATGCGATAGGTGGAAGGAGGTTAAGGTGAGGGTGATAGGCCGGAGTGGAGGTGGGGGCGGAGAGGTCAGGAAGAAGATTGCAGGTTAGGAAGATGGTTCTGAGTTCGAGGGTTGGGGCTGAGACAAGGCGAGGGGAGGGGAAATGAGGAAACTGGAGACGTCTGAGTCCATCCCTTGTGGTTGGAGGGTTCCTAGGCGGAAGATGAGGCGCTCTTCCTCCAGCCGTCGTGTTGCTATGGTCTGGCAATGGAGGAGTCCAAGGACCTGCATGTCCTTAGTGGAGTGGGAGGGGGAGTTGAGCCACGGGGCACCACACCCCACCTTTTCCTTCGCTACATCGATGACTGTATCGGCGCTGCCTCGTGCTCCCACGAGGAGGTTGAACAGTTCATCCACTTTACTAACACTTTCCACCCCGACCTCAAATTTACCTGGACCGTCACAGACTCCTCCCTCCCCTTCCTAGACCTCTCCATTTCTATCTCGGGCAACTGAATCAACACGGACATTTACTATAAACCGACCGACTCCCACAGCTACCTAGACTACACCTCCTCCCACCCTGCCCCCTGTAAAAACCCCATCCCATATTCCCAATTCCTTCATCTCCGCTGCATCTGCTCCCAGGAGGACCGGTTTTTCCAATACCGAACAACCCAGATGGCCTCTTTCTTCAAAGACCGCAAAGTCCCCCCCAGACATGGTCGACGATGCTGTCCACCGCATCTCCTCCACTTCCCGTTCCTCTGCCCTTGAGCCCCGCCCCTCCACTCCAATCGCCACCAGGACAGAACCCCACTGGTCCTCACCTACCACCCCACCAACCTCCATATACATCGTATCATCCATCGTCATTTCCACCACCTCCAAACGGACCCCACCACCAGGGATATATTTCCCTCCCATCCCCTATCAGCATTCCGAAAAGACCACTCTCTCTGTGACTCCCTCGTCAGGTCCACACCCCACTAACCCAACCTTCACTCCCGGCACCTTCCCTGCAACCGCAAGAAATGCAAAACTTGCGCCCACACCTCCCCCCGTCACTTCCCTCCAAGGCCCAAAGGGATCCTTCCATATCCGCCACAAATTCACCTGCACCTCCACACACATCATTTACTGCATCTGCTGCACCCGATGAACTCCGACTTCTCCAGTTTCCTCATTTCCCCTCCCCCCACCTTGTCTCAGTCCCAACCCTCGAACTCAGCACCACCTCCCTAACCTGCAATCTTCTTCCTGACCTCTCCGCCCCCACCCTCACTCCAGCCTATCACCCTCACCTTAGCACCCTCACCTTAACCTCCTTCCACCTATTGCACTTCCAACGCCCCTCCCCCAAGTCCCTCCTCCCTACCTTTTATCTTAGCCTGCTTGGCACACTTTCCTCATTCCTGAAGAAGGGCTCATGCCCGAAACGTCGATTCTCCTGCTCCTTGGATGCCGCTGCGCTTTTCCAGCAACACATTTTCAGCGCGTATTTAAATATGATATCTAATGAGAATTTTTTGAAAACAAATGAAATGAATTTCAGTGAGATTATAAAAACTAATTTTGCACATTTCAGTCCCAAAATGGATTAATAACACGGATTACATAAAACACACCTATTTGCAATTCTTCTGACCCCTAATTCAGCAAAGCTGCAACACAATTACTTCAAACATATTAACCACTTTGCTAAAACAGTGGGAAAGGAGATTTCAAACACTGTGTCAAGCATTTCTAAACTTCTAATCAGCGTAATTTTAGTACTTAAAACCTTTATACAATTCTGTAATAGATCAATCCAAGTGATACTCGCGTTATTCTGGTACTTTTCAATGAAGACTTTATTCCAAAACTTGAATGTGGTGCTGATCAGACATGGTACAAATGAATGCTCTCTTCCACCAAAAAGCTAATGAGAAGTAGTCAAGAAAAGTTCTCTGTTCTCATCTTCAGACATGTTGAGCTGGCCCCAAGTCAGGTTTGTTTAAAAACTCAACTGTTCTTCCAGCTTTGCTCTCTTCAAAAATTACAATCTAATTTAAAAAGGGAAAGATGTCAAATCATAATTACAAATGAAAAAGGTAGGGGGACTCTGGTAGAAATTTACAGTATAATAGTAACATAGAAAAACATAAAACTGTTACTTTTTAACAAAATGCTGCCATGGGATGCTGTGCATTCCAGAGCTGCCTTGATGATTTAACAGTGCCAGTGACAGAAGAAAGGAGGATCAGTTTATATCCCAGAGGAATGTATTTAAGTTGCACCTAGCCATTGACCACACACCACCCTCCCCAAAAAAATACAAACCAACATCTGCAGCTCTTCCATGAGCTAATAACTAGTCTGCTCACAGTCATAAAATGCTGTGCTTGGGCTAAATTGATGTATTGTGTAACCCCCCCCCCAAGTAGAAAAAAGTACTATCTTTTGATGCTGATGTGAAAATTAACACTTCAGACAATAGAATACCACACAAGTATCAGCCTAAATGATGAATTTTGATCATCGGTGAGGGCTTAAACCTTAAACCTGGGCATCTAACTCAAAAGGTGACAGCAGTTATGGTGCAGTCAACTCCAAACTTTCCTATTGTCAGAGATCATCGTTTAAAGTCAACATTGGGTTTGTTCAAGATTAACACGGATTATTATTTATCACCTGCTGTCACTAATCACTGCATTTTTCATTCACAAATAAGTTGACTTGTTTTTGTTGTCAAAAATAATCCTACAGGGAAAGGTATGAAACGATGTTAGAAAATGAAGTAAGGAAGATAGAATGCTGAGAGGAGAGCCTCATTCAAAACACTAGCGTGGAACCGAATTTTGGATTTTTATTTTTAAAATTCTTACGTCGAAATTTTGCTTCATTGCACAGAGACGAAAGTTCAGGGTTCTTTGGAACAGCTTCCCCCATCATTTCTGCTCTAATATTGAAGAAGGAAATATGGAAGCCCAGTTAACTATACTGTCAGAACTACTGCACAAAGGGTAAATTTGATCCAAAAAAAAGTTTCTTGTGACCGTTGCAACTGTTACCAATGGAGAGGAATGAAAATGTAATGGATTCCAATGGCTGGATATTCTGGCTTCTTACCTCATTACTGCCATGCTGTAGCCAAGGGGCTGGTAAGTATAGCGTCTGTTGTGGCCCTATTTCCCAATAACGGCCTAAATTCATTCCATTCACAAAAACCACTCCTTTTGTCCAGCCCTGAAAGTTACAAGAAGAAAATAAAATAACTTGATTGAAAAGAAAATCAGTTCTGAACAAGGGTTGCTGGTCCTGAAACATTAACTCTGCAACCTCTCCACACACACTGCCAGACCTGCTGATTTTTTATTTCCAGCATACGCAGTCCTTTGGTTTTTTTTTGAGTGGTACTTGATTGTAAATGTTTCACAAGAATACGCAATAGGCAAAAGGAGTACAGAGTGTTGATGAGCTGGCTGGAAATACAATTGCTGATCCTAAATATCATTGAAGAGAGTACTGGAATGGTTAGAATCCCAAAAAAAAATTAACTTGGCCCTCCAAGTCCCACATCCCTGCCTTTTCCCCATGTCCTTACATTTTTCTCCATTCACATGAAGTTCCCAATTCCCATTGGGAAGCCACAATTAGTCTGCTCCAACTGCTAGCCAGCAACTCCAGATTGGAATGACTCGGAGTAAAACAGGTATTACCTCACTGTGCCTTTTGTTATTTGGTCAATCACCTTAAATCAGCATTTTCTGGTTCCCAAACCATTTGACAGTGGGAAAATTTCTCTCCATCTCTCATCCAGGCTTGATTATGAATAGCTATCTCAAAACTTCTCTCAACTTCCCCTTTTCTAAGGAGAACCTTGTCTGAAAATAGCAACTAAAGTCCCTCATCTCCAGAACCACTTGCTGAAAAGCACTGGAGAGGTTGTAGAAAAGATTTACATCTTTCTTGAAGTGTGGTGTCAAGATTAGACACTATATTCCAGTTGAGGATGAATCACTGTTTCACTTGGGTTTATCATAACTTTCTTACTTCCTACCCTATTCCTCAATTTATACAGTAGAATTATAATTATTCTCCACCCATAATGCCCTCCTTCATTCTATCTAAAAAAAATGCCTCAAATTGAAATTCTCCACATTAAACTACATTTACCACATCTCTGTCTAACCCACTAACCTATTTATCTAGTCTTGTTCACTTCCTTCTGTAGTTTACCACTATCCTCCTTCCAGTCCACAACACTTGCAATTTTTGTGCCATGTGAACATGTTATAAAGATGTTCTATCTTTCTTTGAAGTGGTTTTTCAATGCACCTTTGTTTACTTGAGTATTACTTGAAGCTTAAGAGGTGTTAAGAGAATTAAACTTTCCAAGTCATTATGAGTGTCTCTGCTTGAGGGATAATTTTA